>NC_083578.1:65583975-65676475 GCF_027579695.1 Neoarius graeffei
TCCATTTTGTGTGTGTATATATATATATATATATATATATATATATATATATATATATATATATATACTACTGTTCAAAAGTTTGGGGTCACTTTGAAATGTCCTTATTTTTGAAAGAAAAGCACTGTTCTTTTCAATGAAGATCACTTTAAACTAATCAGAAATCCACTCTATACATTGCTAATGTGGTAAATGACTATTCTAGCTGCAAATGTCTGGTTTTTGGTGCAATATCTCCATAGGTGTATAGAGGCCCATTTCCAGCAACTCTCACTCCAGTGTTCTAATGGTACAATGTGTTTGCTCATTGCCTCAGAAGGCTAATGGAGGATTAGAAAACCCTTGTACAATCATGTTAGCACAGCTGAAAACAGTTGAGCTCTTTAGAGAAGCTATAAAACTCACCTTCCTTTGAGCAGATTGAGTTTCTGGAGCATCACATTTGTGGGGTCGATTAAATGCTCAAAATGGCCGGAAAAATGTCTTGACTATATTTTCTATTCATTTTACAACTTATGGTGGTAAATAAAAATGTGACTTTTCATGGAAAACACAATTGTCTGGGTGACCCCAAACTTTTGAACGGTAGTGTGTATACATGTTATTTCACCTCCCTCACTGCCATCACCAGGAACTACCTGCACGCCAGGACAATGATCACATTTTAACATAGCCTATGGAAATCCAAAGTTTACACATTATCATCACGCACAGAAATTGCAAAACTGCAAAACTAGTTTTAAAACCGCTAAGTTCCAACTGTTAAACATAGTGAGAGGCTGGGCTACGTGTGTGTGTGTGTGTAAAGTGTAAACCAGTGCATCCTGACTTTCTAACTATGCCTGCGTGTTGCGTGAGCGGCAGTCAGTCAACAACTCATCGCAAAGTTTCCTTATGAAACAATATGCTCGCTGAAATTATGGCAGGGAACGCCAGATTAAACATTAAAACTGCCTTCTGAGCACTGTATCTACAGGCTACCACCGAAAGAAGGAGGCTACCAGAAAGGCATCTCTACTCCGTACGATTTTACTTTCACTACGACATTACTTTGAACAGACTATCAAAAAATTGCAAGGTGATATGATAAAGTAAGGCACAGTTTACTTACAGTCGTTTAAAAAAAAAAACGATGCAATCGTTTTCTGCCTTTTGGCACCCTTCATCATGCCGTATTGGGGTCCTGAACTAGGAGGCGCTGTCCCCGATATGCCTGTCAAACTTGTGGGTAACCATAGCAACCAAGCTCGAGCTCGCAACCTGTGCAGTCTGCGCAGTTGCAACTATGTATGTACTGCTGTGCACCTCAATAAACCGAATGGTAATTAGTCTTTTGATTTTTCCGTGAGGTTTGCCTTATGCAAAGAAAGACAGCATAGACGTTTTTTCCTCCCTATAAGTGGGGGGGAGGGACCGAACGAGGTGAATTTAAATCTGGGTGGGACGAATCCCCCCCCGTCCCCCCCTCTATCTGCGCCCGTGCTACAGAGCAGCACGACTCAGCCCGCTTCAGCCCTGCTTAGCACCCAAAACTCGCACGATTTTGGAGTAGGGCTGAAGCAAGCCAAACCGAGCCGAGTGGGGCTAGGGGCGTGAGGAGACACTCCCCTGTGCACTGATTGGTGAGGAGGAGTGTCCTCACACGCCCACACACGCCCCGCGAGCACGCTGGGATCTGTAAACACCGCAAACCCGGAAGAAGAATAATTATGAGTTACGAGAATTTCTGAAGCCTTATGCGCCTCGCCTCATCTATACGCTCTTGCCAGTATCTGTTGCCGTTGTCGGTGACAACAAGCCACAGCACCAAGACCAGCAACACTAACGACTCCATGTCCTCCATGTTTATTGTTTACTATCCGGGTCGTGAGACTACCGCTTAAAAGGTCACTGATGTCACTGTTTGCGCCGCCTAACAACATCACGTGACGTCCACCCACTTTCGCTAACTCCACCCAATGTGTCCACCCACTTCCAGCCAGCACGGTTCAGCGCGGTTGTCGTCGAAATGCAACTCCAACAGCCCCACTCAGCTCGACTCAGCCCAACTCAGCACGGCACGGCTCAGCCCAACTCAGCCGCGTTGGTAGTGGAAAAGCAGCATTAGAGTCACCAGTTAACCTAACCTGCATGCCTTTGGATTGTGGGGGAAACCGGAGCACCCAGAGGAAACCCACGCGGACACGGGGAGAACATGCAAACTCCACACAGAAAGGCCCTCGCCGGCCACGGGGCTCGAACCCGGACCTTCTTGCTGTGAGGCGACAGCGCTAACCACTACACCACCATGCCACCCGAAGTGGCATTATCAACAGAAAAAAAAAAAACGAGTTCAGGCCCCGTGGCTGGCGAGGGCCTTTCTGTGCGGAGTTTGCATGTTCTCCCCGTGTCTGCGTGGGTTTCCTCCAGGTGCTCCGGTTTCCCCCACAGTCCAAAGACATGCAGGTTAGGTTAACTGGTGACTCTAAATTGACCGTAGGTGTGAATGTGAGTGTGAATGGTTGTAAGAAAACAAAGGAAAAAAAAATGAGTTCAGGATATCTCATCTCATTATCAGAGGGAACATTTAGAAAATCCTCCCGACCTCCCACTGACAACATAAAAATCTCCTGCCCACCCTTACTACACATGATTGATTAAAAAAAATATATAACTTGATGTTGGCTGTAGCTAGCTCTGAGGCCCCCGGGGTCCGGACCTGTACGCTAAATATTCAACTGGAGGCGGCACGGTGGTGTAGTGGTTAGCGCTGTCGCCTCACATCAAGAAGGTCCAGGTTTGAGCCCCGTGGCCGGCGAGGGCCTTTATGTGCGGAGTTTGCATGTTGTCCATGTGGGTTTCCTCCAGGTGCTCCGGTTTCCCCCACAGTCCAAAGACATGCAGGTTAGGTTAAATGGTGACTCTAAATTGGCTGTAGGTGTGAGTGTGAATGGTTGTAAGAAAACAAAGAAAAGAAAAAAATGAGTTCAGGATATATCATCTCATTATCAGAGGGAACATTTAGAAAATCCTTCCACTGACAACATAAAAATCTCCTGCCTGCCCTTACTACACATGATTAGTTAAAAAAATATATAACTTGATGTTGGTCGTAGCTAGCTCTGAGGCCCCCAGGGTCCGGACCTCGGTCATTTTTAAGAGCTGAAAATACATTTGTACGCTAAATATTCAACTGGAGGCGGCACGATGGTGTAGTGGTTAGCGCTGTCGCCTCACAGCAAGAAGGTCTGGGTTCGAGCCCAGCGGCTGGCGAGGGCCTTTCTGTGCGGAGTTTGCATGTTCTCCCCGTGTCCGCATGGGTTTCCTCCGGGTGCTCCGGTTTCCCCCACAGTCCAAAGACATGCAGGTTAGGTTAACTGGTCGCTCTAAATTGACCATAGGTGTGAATGTGAGTGAATGGTTGTCTGTGTCTATGTGTCAGCCCTGTGATGACCTGGTGACTTGTCCAGGGTGTACCCCGCCTTTCGCCCGTAGTCAGCTGGGATAGGCTCCAGCTTGCTTGCAACTCTGTAGAAGGATAAAGAGGCTAGAGATGATGAGATGAGATGAGATGTGAATGGTTGCCTGTGTCTATGTCAGCTCTGTGATGACCTGGCAACTTGTCCAGGGTGTACCCCGCCTCTCGCCCATAGTCAGCTGGAATAGGCTCCAGCTTGCCTGCGACCCCGTAGGATAGGATAAGTGGCTACAGATAATGGATGGATGGATAAAACATCTTCGGGTGGCATGGTGGTGTAGTGGTTAGCACTGTCACCTCACAGCAAGAAGGTCCTGGGTTCGAGCCCAGCGGCCGGCGAGGGCCTTTCTGTGTGGAGTTTGCATGTTCTCCCCGTGTCCGCGTGGGTTTCCTCAGGGTGCTCCAGTTTCCCCCGCAGTCCAAAGACATGCAGGTTCGGCTAACTGGTGACTCTAAATTGACCGTAGGTGTGAATGTGAGTGTAAATGATTGTTTGTCTCTGTGTGTCAGCCCTGCGATGACCTGTCCAGGGTGTACCCCGCCTCTCACCCATAGTCAGCTGGGATAGGCTCCAGCTTGCCCGCGACCCTGCACAGGATAAGCGGCTAGAGATAATGGATGGATAAAACATCTTCATAATGTATATGATCAGGTCTAATATTCTAAGAATTAAATTGTATATCAAATTATTTTATATAATTTAATAATTTTATGGGTTTTAAAAAATATATTTATTGCACAATAAACATATGAAATCTTTCCATAGAAATCAAAGGCTGCTTAGAGTTTAGGGTGCTTAGACCATGAGTCGATTTCAGAAAACGCAAATTAAATTAAAACTTGTGCATCAAATACTTGGGTTTTTTTTTTCTATTAAAGATGTATGTTGTACAATCATTCTGCTACAGAAAAGGAACAGTTTAAAGAAATCATTGAAAGCCCAGTATTGCCATTCATGTCCATGATGACCTTCATGTCCCTGTATGTAAACTTCTGAGCACAACTGTATAATTGGATCAACCTATATCCGGATTTCTGTAAAACTGCTTTGGGACATTTTTCATTGGTAAAAGCACTAATATATAAATACAGTTGAACTGAACTGAATTTACACCTAATCTGAACCCCAATTTTTTTTGTTTTGTTTGTTACTTGTGTAGATTGCATTTTTTTATTATTTAGAATAGCTTTTAATTTAAAGATCCTCTTAAGAATTGAATGGTTTTATTCATATGTACAGTACTTTCAAATTTAACTTATTTGGTACACTGTTTTAGCCTTTTCAGATGACTGTTATGCCTGAACAACTTTTTAAAGTAACACAAAATATGCCAGAATCTGCTCATTTTAAGCAAAGTAGCCCCAAAGAAATACATTGGCAGCAAGTAGAATGATGGCATTGATATTGCAAACATTTCTCCAGATTGGTTCCTCTACAATGCTAGTCAGCTTTTTCTCCAAAGCCAGCTGTTCCTCTCTGCTTAGCTCTGGTTTGGGAGCTTCAGACAGTCCACACAACCACATTCCCACTTGTTTCCACCACGTAGGCCTTTCCATCTTTGGCTCCGGGTCAGAAGCAGGATGAGACCGTGCTGATGTGCGTGAAGTTGCCCACAGGTCTTCCAGGTCTACACGCTCTGCCTTACTGTGTCTTGTCCACCAGGTTAGACGGATAAGCTACAGAAATTCAAGTGTACACATAAATGAGTTAATGGATGTCAGTGATGAGCATTAAGGTGATTTGTATTGCACTAAAGCAATCAACAAGATAAGTGTGTGTGGGTTTATGTGTGTATGTGTGAGAGTGAGTGCTTTACATGTTGCTCTGGAATAGGAGAAGTGCAGAGGCTGACTGCAGTAATGACCAGCACTGTCAGCGCGAGCAGTATAAGAGCAAAGTACAGGTAGTGCACGTCTTTCAGTATGGGGGGTCTCAGGTCCTTCTGTCCACAGGAAGGAGTACCATAGGCAAACTCCATCACCATGCGAACAAAGCCAACCGCCAAACCCACCATCAGCCCCCAGAACGCTCCCTAAACAGTTAAACAGACAGCTGTAATTCACAAGCACAGCTCACCCTGAGAGACTAGTTTGAAACCACAAAAGCAATCAGTGTTGAATAATAAAATGTTTAAAATGTAATTTCACCCCCAGCAAAAAGGCTAAATCCACCCACTGTATAATTTTGAAAAATGATCAAAAATGAGTGGCCCAGGGGAGGGGAGGAAAGGGGGCAAGGGGCGTGGATGTGCGAAGCAGGAGTTGTGCAGTGACATCCCCAGGCCAAAGAAAATATCTGAAAATGAGTGCATTTTCACTCAAAGTTGGGGGCTGGGGGAGGAGGCTCACCCACCCCGATTATATTTTAAACATTTGTTTAAAATATAAAAGTTTACAATGTCGATAATTCCCAAAAGACTGACTGTCAGCATTGGTCTTGCAAAGTTCAGGATGATTTTAACCAATAGATGGCATGCTGAGCCATTTTCAACCCATAAAATGCAGATTTTTATTAATTTGGTAAGAAATTCAATATTAAGACCAGCATTGATGTGTTTCATCACAGTACAGTCATATCATTTAGTTTACAGCTCAAAAAATATGTTTAAGTGTGCAGTATCTCTTTAAGGAAATTGCAACCTACACCTGAGTCATCCTTACAAGTCAATATCTAATTGCCCCAGATATTTAATCATGTCACATTTTATTAACCAATCAGAGTAATGTCTTTTCCAGTTTCTGTTTGAAAGCCAGCTACGGTAGCTCCACTCAGAGCACAGGGATATCAAGGCCTTCATGACAGCTGATGAAGTACTGAAGGTTTACTGCAGGACAGGGAAAAAAAAAAAGGCTTGATCTGATAAAATGTCATTTTCTCTTATTACTACCATCTAAGATATTTTAATCCTTTTCAGTGGAATTGTCATAAAGGTATTTTATGGCAATGTTATTTCTATGGCAAGATCAGTTGTTAGATCGTGATTTAACTGATTAAATAAATTCACGCCATCCTACTACTGTCTGGCATCCACGCAAAATGCATGCGTGCATCATTCCTGAGTATGCTACTGCAATGTTGGACCTATGAGCAAAATACTTGATCCTCAACTACTCACTTGTTTCCTGTCTCAATTGTAAATAGCTTGGGAGAAAAGCATTAGCCAAGTGAGTGTACGTAAATAAACCTTCATAAAGAATTCCAGGAAGTACTAATATGCATGCATTGCTTACTGTTTTACTATACTGTTCCCAGTCAGTATATTTACAGGATTGCTGAGAAAGTCTGTTAAATATGAATTGAGGACAGTTTTACTTGAAAAATTTAAGGCTTCTCCGAGAGGGACAGAAAAGAAACCTGTACTGTTTTAGATTTAATCTTTCTTCCAAGAGTGTACCTTGCACAAAAAAAAAAAGTAGGGCAACACCAGTATAAGAAATTTCAGCAATAACTGAAATTAAGTTGCCTCACAGTATGATCGACCTAATGAAGACCAAATGCAACACTAATCAATTCAGTAATACGGAGCGATTTCCTACTTGTTCATTCACGCGGCTCCAGAAGATGGCCATCAGAAAGACAGCAGTGATTGGAGGGGCCAAGTAACTGGTTATAGACTGAATGTAGTCAAAAAGCTGCCCACTGTTGGCTGACTGAATAATTGGAATCCATAAGATGCTCAGGACCACCAAGAATAAAATGAATACCCTGTGGATGCAAATCAGAGCAAACTGTCAAAATAATAAGCATAAAAGCATCATAATGTAGGTTATGTAAGTTATATGAACAACTGAACTTAACAAAGGGGAAATGTTTTATGTCAAGATTATTAATTGTTCCATTCACAGCACGCTAAAAGTTAACAGTTTTAGAACTCCAACTTATAAAAATTAGTACTTACTTCACCTGAATGTGTGGATTTAATTATTTAAATCTCATACATTAATATTATGTAAAACATTCCGACTTTTCTTTAAAGAGTGATTGAGAACGGTCACTCCATTTTAGACTCATCCCACACAGTTTTTACGAGATGGAGCAGTTTGAGGAAGCTGCATGCAAGTGTTTCAACCCCTTGGTATAGGTCTATGAAGCAAAATTGCCACAAGGGCAATGTTTCTACCTGCCCACAACCATGAGCTCCCTCTCAGATGCCTGCCGTCTCATGCGCAGCCAAATGTCCATAGTGAAGAGGGTGCTGCTGCTGTTAAATATAGAAGTAAGGGAGGACATGAGAGCAGCCATCATCACTGCAATCATCAGGCCTCGCATACCTACAAGGAAAACGAAAGAATGTATATTACACAGATCTTGTTCAATTTGTTTAGTAAAGGAATTCCAAAATGACTTCATGCACATAATGGTAAGGTCCACATACATTGCATTAATTTTTGTTTGTTTCAAAATGAAAATACAAAAACAGGGAAACAGTTTAGAATATATATTAGTATAGAATATATATTAGAATATTATATTTTCTCCACGGCTTGAAAATATAGGGGGGTGGGGTAGAGGTCTGCGCGGGTCGGATTTTTCAGTCCCGCTCCCGCCCGCGCCCACATTGTGCAGTCCCACTCCCGCCCGCACCCGCAAAGAATTATGATTTTTCAGTCCCGCTCCCGCCTGCGCCCACAAAGGATTATGATTTTCAGTCCCGCGCCTGCCTGCCATATTTTGTCCCGCTCCCGCCCGCAAATCCCGCATGATGCAGACGTTCGCGTTATTTCTCAGGAAAGTTCTTGTCTTGACACAGCGTGATGGTGCCCCGCCCCCTACTTTGAGTGGATTTGAGCATAAATATCTACAGCCCACATTCACATTTGTTATTATTTACCTTGTTTCTAATAATAATAATTAGTGCTGTCAAGCGATTAAAATATTTAATCGCGAATCACACATTTTTGTCACATGAGGAACCATTGTAATTCTCTGATCAGCATAAAAAAGTGAATGGGCTTGCTTTGTACCATGAGTGAAGTGATTTACTGCTCGAGTTAGTCTACAACTCTAATCAGAGAGACAGGTTACACAGTGACGGTAGGCTTGACTCAATGCTATCCCAGAAATCCTTCCTGTAATATGCAAATTTTGCCGCCTCTGATTGGACAGCCAAATTTGCATATTACAGGTCACTGTGTAACCTGTTTAAAACCTGTGTAACCTGTTTAAGGCTACATTTACATTAGACCGTATCTGTCTCGTTTTCTTCGCGGATGCACTGTCCGTTTACATTAAACCACCTGGAAACGCCGGGAAACGGGAATCCGCCAGCATCCACGTATTCAATCCAGATCGTGTCAGCTCCGGTGCTGTGTAAACATTCAGAATACGCGGATACGCTGTGCTGAGCTCTAGCTGGCGTCTCATTGGACAACGTCACTGTGACATCCACCTTCCTGATTCGCTGGCGTTGGTCATGTGACGCAACTGCTGAAAAACGGCGCGGACTTCCGCCTTGTATCACCTTTCATTAAAGAGTATAAAAGTATGAAAATACTGCAAATACTGATGCAAATACTGCCCATTGTGTAGTTATGATTGTCTTTAGGCTTGCCATCCTTCCACTTGCAAGTAGTAAGTGATGTGCGCTGGGATCACACACACAGCGGCTCAGTCCCGAATCGTGGCTTGTGCACTTCACTCACGCGCTGTGTGAGCTGCGCAGGGCCGGAGTGCGCACCCTCCAGAGGGCACTCGCTGTTCAGGGCGGAGTGATTTGGAGCGCAGGATGCCTGCGGAGCCGAGCGTATCCGTGTATTGGCGTTGCTATGTGCATGCAAATCGTGTATTGGTGTTGCTGTGTGCACACTAATCGTTTTAAAAACGTTAATCTGATGATCCGCTGATACGGTCTAATGTAAACATGGGCTAAAACACGTTTTTAGTTAGCGGGACTGCAGCTTATCACCGCTCCCACCCGCGTCTGCATATGTGCACTCCCGCTTGCATATGTGCACTTCCGGTCGCGCCCGCAATGAGCTTTCAAAATTTGTCCCGCGCCGCACTGCTTTGCGGTGGGTCCCGCGAGTCCCGTGGGACTCCAGCGGGAGTGCAGGGCTCTAGGGTGGGGGTCAATCGGATGACCTTGAAACAAATTTGTATAAAATGTACATGTCATTTGCATAAAATTTGCATAAAATACTCTCAAATAGTAATCATTTAGAATAGAGGAATCATTTGGACCGATACAAAATCCATTTGGATTGATGTTTTTGATGTCGACAGTGGAACGCTTACGCATAAAACCGAATCGCTCGAGAGACATTTCGACAGAGTGTACGCACTTCAAGAGCTACAGTAACACTGACAGCCAGGTTATATCCTCACGGTTTTATAGGCAATATTACGCCTGCCGCACCAACTTTTTGTTTTTATCCTTTATTTCTCTGCCGACAATAACAATCAGTTATCTTGAACTTGGTGTCGATTCACACGTTATTATAAAGGCGTGTTATCTCCCGGCGCAAGAACAATGTGTCAAAAACGCCGAAGTGTGAAACGCTTTTCTTAGACTATAATCGTCAGACTGACTAAACTAATTGCTGGTAAATGAGTTTCACACTCGGGTGTTGTCGCGTTGTCGGTACTCCAACAGAGAAAGGCTATCTGTCACAAAGAAAACAAAGGGACGTCTTTTGTAAAGGGGCGGCAGAAATTAAACGGGGGCGGGAATCACAGAAAGGGGGGGCGGCCCGCACCTCTAAAACCCCTCGTGGAGAACCCTGAGATATACATGAGTGCCAGAGAGGGTGGTGTAAGTGGTTAGCACGGTCGCCTCACAGCAAGAAGGTTCTGGGTTCGAGCCCAGCGGCCGGCGGGGGCCTTTCTGTGTGGAGTTTGCATGTTCTCCCTGTGTCTGTGTGGGTTTCCTCTGGATGCTCTGGTTTCCCCCACAGTCCAAAGACATGCAGGTTAGGTTAATTTGGAACGGCCTTGAGTGAGACACCTAACTTCCAACTGCTCCCTGGGCACTGTTAGCATGGCTGCTCTGGGTATGTGTGTGTGTGTGCGTGCGCGCATGTGTGTGTTCACTGCTTCAGATGGGTTAAATGCAGAGAGGAATTTCACAAGTGTGTGATGAATCAAAGTTGTGCTTTCTTTCTTTTTTCTTTCTTTATTTTCTTTAGACCATCCTCTTGACTAAAATGAAATAAAAAGATTTTTTAATGTAGAGCTATAAATTGTTGTTTATGTCAGCACTGTAGATAAATGAGTAAATTTGGTACTGATATTACTTTAAATGTTGAGGGGCTTTGGAATCCTATATTACAATACAGATTAATTATATCAGATAGTGTATTATAGGATGCCTAAATCACTAACCAGATATATCACAGATTCAAAGGGAAATGTTTTCACCTGACAGGTATGTCAAACAAGTTACAACCCAAGTCCAGAAAAGGCTTCAGATCATAACGACACATCACTTCATAAACACATCATGAAATACTACATTGCATGGTCATTTTGAGCCGAGATGCCCTTTGTATCTGTCTGTCACATCTTTGTTTATCTTTGAGTACCGTTACTTCTGGTCCCAAGTGTTAGCTTACATTTCTTCTTCTGTGCTGGAAAGGCTCAATTTTATTACGCTGTTGCTGGGTTGGCATGGGGAACTGCAGATTGCTGATGAAAGCGACTGATTGAGGTTTTAGGGGTTTTGTTACCAGAAGAAAGAAAAAAAAACCTGTGAAAGCAGAGGCCACACTGTGATTTTGCCTGGTCCTGTCCATAGGAAAAACCTGTGTAGAATCTGTGGCTTTGTGATATTTGTGCCTTAATATACACTACCGTTCAAAAGTTTGGGGTCACCCAGACAATTTTGTGTTTTCCATGAAAAGTCACACTTTTATTTACCACCATAAGTTGTAAAATGAATAGAAAATATAGTCAAGACATTTTTCCGGCCATTTTGAGCATTTAGTCGACCCCACAAATGTGATGCTCCAGAAACTCAATCTGCTCAAAGGAAGGTCAGTTTTATAGCTTCTCTAAAGAGCTCAACTGTTTTCAGCTGTGCTAACATGATTGTACAAGGGTTTTCTAATCATCCATTAGCCTTCTGAGGCAATGAGCAAACACATTGTACCATTAGAACACTGGAGTGAGAGTTGCTGGAAATGGGCCTCTATACACCTATGGAGATATTGCACCAAAAACCAGACATTTGCAGCTAGAATAGTCATTTACCACATTAGCAATGTATAGAGTGGATTTCTGATTAGTTTAAAGTGATCTTCATTGAAAAGAACAGTGCTTTTCTTTCAAAAATAAGGACATTTCAAAGTGACCCCAAACTTTTGAACGGTAGTGCAGTTGTAGTCAAGGAGAAAATTCAAAAAATTGTAGTCAAGGAAAAAATTCAAACTACTAATTTAAGGTTAGACAATGAAAGTGACCTTGTAGTTAACAATATAACTGTATCAGATCATCAGTTAGAATGTTTTACTCCCCTAAAAGAAACTGAATTACTTTCATTAATCTCTACATCAAAAGCCTCAACTTGCGTACTAGATCCCTTACCGACACATCTATTCAAACAGATAATGCCTGGAGTAATTGAACCGCTTCTAAAAATAATAAATTCTTCTCTTATGATTGGCTATGTACCCAAATCCTTTAAACTAGCAGTTATCAAACCCCTGATTAAAAAACCTGACCTTGATCCCTGTCAGCTGTCCAATTATCGGCCAATATCAAACCTCCCCTTTATCTCCAAGATCCTTGAAAAAGCTGTGGCACAGCAGTTATGCTCATATTTACATAGGAATAACATCCATGAAATGTATCAGTCAGGATTTAGACCTCATCATAGCACAGAGACAGCACTGGTTAAAGTAGTAAACGACCTACTGTTGGCGTCTGATCAGGGCTGTGTCTCGCTACTTGTGTTGCTTGACCTTAGTGCAGCATTTGATACCATTGATCATTCCATTCTTCTGGATAGACTAGAAAATGTTGTGGGAGTTAAGGGAATGGCCCTCTCCTGGCTCAGGTCTTATCTAACTGATCGTTATCAGTATGTCGATATAAATGGTGATATTTCTAGACGTACCGAGGTAAAGTTTGGTGTTCCACAAGGTTCTGTCTTGGGTCCACTGCTTTTTTCTCTATATATGTTACCTCTGGGCGATATTATTCGTAAACATTGTATTAGTTTCCACTGTTATGCTGATGACACACAGTTGTATGTCTCTGCAAAACCTGATGAGAGACACCAGCTTAATAAAATTGAGGAATGTGTTAAGGACATTAGACACTGGATGCTTATAAATTTCCTTCTGCTTAACTCTGACAAGACTGAAGTACTTGTGCTAGGACCACATACAGCTAGAAGTAAGTTTTCTGATTACACAGTAACTCTGGATGGCCTTTCTGTTTCTTCACGTGCAGCAGTAAAAGACCTCGGAGTGATTATTGACCCCAGTCTTTCATTCGAAACTCACATTGATAACATCACCCGGATAGCTTTCTTTCATCTCAGAAATATTGCAAAGATAAGAAATTTAATGTCATTGCATGATGCAGAAAAACTAGTCCATGCTTTCGTTACCTCCAGGTTGGATTATTGTAATGCCTTACTGTCTGGATGTTCCAATAAGTGCATAAACAAGCTCCAGTTAGTTCAAAATGCCGCAGCAAGAGTCCTTACTAGAACTAGAAAATATGACCACATCACGCCTGTCTTATCCACACTGCATTGGCTCCCAATCAAATTTCGTATTGATTATAAAATACTACTATTGACCTTTAAAGCACTAAATGGTCTCGCACCACAGTACCTGAGTGAACTTCTGCTCCTCTATGACCCGCCACGCCTACTTAGATCAAAAGGTGCAGGCTATCTGCTGGTACCTCGTATAGTGAAGGCTACATCAGGGGGCAGAGCCTTTTCTTACAAAGCCCCACTGTTATGGAACAGCCTTCCAAGTAATGTTCGGGAATCAGACACAGTTTCAGCATTTAAGTCTAGGCTGAAAACATATCTGTTTAGTCAAGCCTTTTGTTAATGGTGTTTATGAGGTAAAGGAGTAGATCTGGAGGGTCCTCAGACATAGAGTGTTTTGGTAAACTGGGATGTATGGATGCTGTCAGTCCCCACTCGCTTGCTCACTCGAGTTTGTTGACGGTGCAGTGGCTGGCTGCTTTATGTCCCGGGGCTCCCTCATGCCTGTGTTACCTTCTGGCTCTCTCCTTTTAGTTATGCTGTCATAGTTAGTTGCCAGAGTCCCTGCTTGTACTCGGTGCAATATGTATACTGTTCCTACTTATTCAGGTGACATTGGGCATACCTAACCACCTGTGTTTTCTTTCTCTCCCCCCCCCCCCCACCCCAAATCTGTCCCTCTGAGTTACATGGAGTCAACAGGAAATCTTTTGGTGGAGACGGTGGGGACCTCGACTGGCTATCGTAGCCTGCAGGGAATCGGCCGTCAGACATTCTGTCGCATGTCCCAGACCCGGTGAAATGTAACTGAATTGTCTTGGCCAGGCCTAAGGGTCCCATCTGCATCTCATCATTGCTGAGGAGTGTGCTCCCATCACCCAATCAAGCATCCAGCCAGAGCAGGTCATGATATATTTTTTACCATATTAACATGCCATTGTGCGTCATGCCTGATGTAAAGACTCTCGTCTCTGCGAGCCTACCACACAGATTTAATACTTGTCATTTTTAGGGCATACCTAACAACGTGTTTTCTTTCTCCCCCCCCCCCCCCCCCCCCCCCATCTGTCCCTCTGAGTTACATGTTGATCCTGGGATTGAGATGCTGGCCTCTTCTGCCCCTCGGACCTGCTTGATCCATCCTGGTGCCCTGTGTCTGGTCGGAGTTTTATCGCCCCACTCCTGTGAAGGACGGCCCCATGAGGACAGTTGAGGGTTATACCTGTTAAAACTGTTAATATTATAGTCAGGCTGTCTGTTGTTGCCCAAATGAGGATGGGTTCCCTTTTGAGTCTGGTTCCTCTCGAGGTTTCTTCCTCATGTCGTCTGAGGGAGTTTTTCCTTGCCACCGTCGCCACAGGCTTGCTCATTGGGGATAGATTAGGGATAAAATTAGCTCATGTTTTAAGTCGTTCAAATTCTGTAAAGCTGCTTTGCGACAATGTTTATTGTTAAAAGCGCTGTACAAATAAACTTGATTTGATTTGATTTGAAGGAGCTGTTGAATCAGTTTAGTGGCATTTCTCTGCATTTAAACATTGTTATCTTGATGTGATCCACTGTTTTGAAAAGAAAAAATTTAAGTGAGCATAAAAATGTAAATGTCTCCTTTGGTTTGTCACAATTTACTCATAGTAACATGAGTAGCAGTCATAATGTTACTGACACTGGGATTATGTTCTCTGAAATCTTATCTATCCATAGAAACCAAGCTCATGCATACGAACCTGATAGTTGTGGAGTTATTCTTTATTTATTTTCGGTATGTCTGTCTAGGTGAGCCAACCAAGAAAATAGCTCGGGGCTTTAAAGGCTGCTGCTCACCAATATGCAGTGGAGAGGGGTGCACCTGTGTGTGGCATACTTTTTCTTTTAATTATACAGTAAGCATTACTTTTTGAGTGCACAGACCTGTGCATGTTCAGAGATGCTTCCACCCAGAAGATCCATATCAATCTTTTTTTTTTAAATATATATTTTTGGGCTTTTTGCACCTTTGTTGGATAGGACAGTGTAGAGACAGGAAATGAGTGGGAGAGAGAGACGGGGAGGGATCAGGAAATGACCTTGGGCCATGACCTCGGGCCGGAATCGAACCCGGGTCCCCGGATTTATGGTATGGCACCTTAGCCACCTGAGCCACGACGCCCCCATCCATAGCAATCTTGAGGAATATACATTGTAAGTGACATCACACATGAGGAAATGCATTGGTTATGTGGTGATCACAAAGAAAATAAAATCATTCCCCAACTAGAAAGCCTGGGGGAATGGAGAGGTGAGGCTTCTATCCAGAACCAAAAAAGCTGCCTTCAGGTCAGGTGTGAAGGAAATGTATAACTCCACCAGAGCAAGATTAAAGCTGGCATCAAGGAGGCAAAATAGAGACACTGGCATAGACTAGAGAGACATCTTAACACCAAGGATATGTGGCAGATGATCTAGAACATCCCAGGCTACAAAAGCAGGAGTGCCTCCACCGTGTGTCAGGCCACATTGCCAGATGATGCTTCAAGACAGCCATCATCGTCCCTGTACCTAAAAAGTCTGCAGTGTCTAAATGACTACCGCCCTGTGGCACTCACCCCCATTCTGATGAAGAACTTTGAGAAGCTGGTTCTCCAGTATATCAAAGACAACATCCCAGTCAGCCTGGACCCTCACCAGTTTGTATTCAGAGCTAACAAATCTATACAGAATGCCATCTCCACTGCAGTCTTCACACACCTTGGAAATAACAACACCTACATCAGAATGCTGTTTGTTGTTTTCAGCTCAGCATTCAGTGCAATCTCCCTCATCAAACTAATTGACAAACTTAGCGCTCTGTGATTGAGTACCACACCCTGTAATTGAGACCAGATTCCCTCAGGGTTGTGTAGTCAGCCCCCTCCTGATTATACTGTGGAGCTGAGGTGGAGCAAGTGAACAATTTTAAGTTCCTGGGAATTAAAATTACAATGAACCTGCCATGGTCATCACAAATCTCCACCCTAGTAAAAAAAAGAAAAGCTCATAAACAACTGTATTTCTTAAAGAAAATTAAGAGGCAGTTAAGGCTAAATTCCTGTTCCAATCTCCTGTAAACTTTTACAGGGGAGCAATAGAAAACATCCTAACTGGAAACATCACAAATTAGCATGATCAAAACTATCCAGAATATCATTGGTACTCATCTACAAAGCATCAGAGAAGTTTTATTTAAAATCACTAGTAGAACAAGTTGACAACATGTGATCCTAACTTGCAAACTCAAAGTCACACTGGGTAGCTAATGTTACTAGAAAAGAAAGATTTCTACATGTTGTTTATTTGGCAAGATTATGCCAAAACATTTCTGAAAGGACTTCAGATAAGTTAATGTTATTCATGTTAGCGTAATTCCGTTTTTACATGCTAACTAACAGTGTCCAAGTTAACTAGCTATGTGTTAACGTTAGCCGTGGACAAGGCAATGAAAACGTGGTGGGAAAATCCACAAAAAATCATCTGACTAACCAGACTGCATACCTATTACAATGTTATCGTTCGCTCTAAAAGCACAGACAACTTCATTACAAGCTTTCTCTTGGAATAAAATGTTTACATACCTCAATATAGAGGTCTGCGCGGGTCGGATTTTTCAGTCCCGCTCCCGCCCGCGCCCGCATTGTGCGCACCCGCATTGTGCAGTCCCGCTCCCGCCCGCGCCCACAAAAAAATTATGATTTTCAGTCCCGCTGCCGCCCGCAAATCCCGCATGATGCAGACGTTCGCGTTATTTCTCAGGAAAGTTCTTGTCTTGACACAGCGTGATGGTGCCCCGCCCCCTACTTTGAGTGGAGTTGAGCATAAATATCTACAGCTCACGTTCGTTATTATTTACCTTGTTTCTGAATTCAGCATGTAGAGTCTCTAATAACAACAATTAGTGCTGTCAAATGATTAAAATATTTAATCACAAATCACACATTTTTATCACATAAGAAACCAATGTAATTCTCTGATCAGCACAAAAAATAAATAGGCTTTTTTTTATTTTTTTTTTATTGCAAAGCAGAGTTAGTAAAAGAAATGAATTAATTTCCTGCTTGCGTTAGTCTACAACTTTAATCAGAGAGACATGTTACACAGTGACGGTAGGCTTGACTCAATGCTAAACCAGAAATCCTTCCTGTAATATGCAAATTAGGCCGCCTCTGATTGGACAGCCAAATTTGCATATTACAGGAAGGATTTCTGGGATAGCATTGAGTCAAGCCTACCGGCACTGTGTAACATGTCTCTCTGATTAAAGTTGTAGACTAATACAACAAGTAAATCAATTCACTCATGGTTTTCTTGCTAGCTGGGTGTGAACTGCGAGTTATTAGAGTGATCAAAGTTTTTTTTTCTTAGGGTGATCAATGGCAAGTCTAAAGTGCTATTTCTCACTCAATTTGACTTCCTCTGCAAATTTAGGCATCTTAAAGTGTTTTCATTAATGCCAAATAAAATATCCAGCATAAATTATATATGATAGACATAAATTAATAATTTATACATTTTATCTCAAGCACGTTTTTAGTTAGCGGGACTGGAGCTTATCACCGCTCCCACCCGCGCCTGCAATGAGCTTTCAAAATTTGTCCCGCACTGCTTTGCGGCAGGTCCCGCGAGTCCCGCGGGACCTCAATATGCTTCCGCAGATCAGACGGCGAGTTTTTGGAGGCCGTGATGTGGTTCGTTTTGGCAAACAAAGCGAACATTTAAAACAAAACGATTCTTTATTCCTTTCAGAAAACTGAAACATGGGTTCTAGCTATAGCCAGCGTTGCCAGATACTGCTGACGTTTTCCAGCCCAAAATATGTTCAAAACCCGCCAAAATGCACTTAAAACCGCCCAATCTGGCAACACTGGCTATAGCCATGGGTGCGTGCGTTCCCTAGAAGTACCACCTGCTTCCATTCTGCCATCAACTGATCATGTTAAATAATGCTGCGGAGAAATCACTGAACTTGATTTTATCCAGTCTATGGACATGACATGACCCTAGTGATTACTGATAGGCTGTCTCAGTGTCACCTACAAAAACACTAATCACATTTTAGAAAAGAAAAGAAAAAAACATCCACTTTTAAAGCCACTTCATAGTAACGAGTAACAAGGACCTTGACAGAAATGTAGTGGAGTGAAAAGTACGATATTTGTCTTTCAAATGTAGTGAAGTTAAAGTCATAAGTTGTCAAAAAAAATACTCAAGTACAGACACTCAAAGTGTACTTCAGTACAGTACTCAAGTAAATGTACTTCGTTACTGTCCACTTCTGCTAGCTACCCAGTAATTGCTGATACAGATCTGAGTGTTTCCAAATCATTCATTACAATGAATCTGAAATGATGAAGAACAAAGGAGAACTAGACATCTCATTTGGATTTTTTTTTCATTTTGAAACAAAAAAAGTGAATGCAATGAAGTACACAGCAACTATTTAACATAACATAAAATCCTATGTAAATATTATTAATCAAATATACCATACACTGAGAGGCTCTGGTTGAAATAATGGATTCTCTGAGGTGACTGGCATAGTACTATTTTGTGAGGGGTGCAGCCCTGAAGAAAATAGTCCTATGCCAGTCACAGGAGAGAATCCATAATTCCCGGTGCATCTCAGTGCATAGTATATTTGATTTATATCTCTCATTAAAAAATTCCAAACTAAAAGTGTTAACTACAAAGAATTAGAAATAAACCTGAAAAAAATATTAGAGGTCTAACTCTGCCTTGCTAGGTATGATCATGATACATAAAGCTACACACACAGAAATGCTCGCGGAGCCACAGCTGTGACTCAAGTCGGCTGTATAGCTTGAAACTGTGACATCAGTTCATGGTATATCCAGGATATACCATGACTGACTCACACCATATCCTTTTTTTTTTTTTGATGTCACAAGATACATTGCTTCATCAAAGGTGTAACTATTTTATGTCACATAAGTCATCCTTGGCCAATCCCTGCACGGGAATTTTTTGATGAGGGATATAATGTCTAATATCTCAGTATAATTCCATGTGCCTGTACTTGCCCCACTGTTCTCTGCCTATTAATAGTGTTCGACATCCAGCATTTCAAATGGACTGATCAAGATAAGCAGGAGTGGCGGCCATACCTACTGGCATTAACTCCACCACGAGTTTAGGATAGGCAATGTTAGAACAGCCCACTGTAGCTCCACATATCTTAAAGCACTCATCAGGATCCACACATCCCACTTCATCTGTTTCATATAAATGCACCATCAAGTGAGTTTAGAAGAACATATCAGAAAACTCATATTATCTTGGAGAGGGCAATTGACAATGCATTTGAGATGGCTTGACTTGCCTGGGTAGAGTGCTCTACTGATCATTCCTGGCATGACGATGAAGAACATGGGGAGGATCTTCAGGTAGCCACCCAGCACTGAGCCTCCTTTAGCATGTGACAGGTTTTTGGCAGAGAGGGACCTCTGCACTATCACCTGCAAATATCCAAAGAGCAGCAGCAGAGGGCAAAGGCATAACTTTAATGTTAATTACTCTTAGCGCCAAACTGGTATCTGCCTGTCTCTTAGGCAGCAAATGTGAAAACCATCAACCTTTCCATCACAATGATCTTAATCACCTCAGAAAAATGAACGAAGCATTAGTGCACTTACTCTGGAATGTCTGGCTCGGTAATAAGAACCATCTTCCAGGTGGTTCTTATTTATCCAGCCCTGGTTTTAAATCCAAAACCCACATCCATGAATCAGTACTGACTAATGGTGATTGAGTTACCTGGTCAGTGCACCACACCCATGTAGCCAGCACAGTGAGCCCGAAGATCAGACCAGGCCATGGCAGATCACCACTAACCGGGTCCCGGAAGATGTGGAAGGCGTCAGGGCGAGGGAGGTGACATGTGGTGTTAGGAACAGTGACAGCAGGTATAGCTTTCCCATACTGCTCCAGCAAACCCTCGTACCAGCCCACTTTATTAAACGCTGACAGTGAAAGAGTGTACAGGGACAGAAATGAGGAAATGAGAATGTAGATGATGAGAATTTACTTCATACGTATGATGACCCTGCTGAGAAAGCTACTTTCCATTTTTCCAGTCTCCATTCCTCACTGAATTTGTTTTACATTCATATCCCACAGATTCTTAGCAAACTTAGAAACAATGTCTCATCTCATCATCTCTAGCCGCTTTATCCTTCTACAGGGTCGCAGGCAAGCTGGAGCCTATCCCACCTGACTACGGGCGAAAGGCAGGGTACACCCTGGACAAGTCACCAGGTCATCACAGGGCTGACACATAGACAACCATTCACACCTACGGTCAATTTAGAGTCACCAGTTAACCTAACCTGCATGTCTTTGGACTGTGGGGGAAACCGGAGCACCTGGAGGAAACCCACGCGGAGAACATGCAAACTCCGCACAGAAAGGCCCTCGCCGGCCCCGGGGCTCGAACCCAGGACCTTCTTGCTGTGAGGCGACAGCGCTAACCACTACACCACCGTGCCGCCCTTAGGAACAATGTTTAAAATGAAATCATCTCTCATCTCATTATCTCTAGCCGCTTTATCTTGTTCTACAGGGTCGCAGGCAAGCTGGAGCCTATCCCAGCTGACTACGGGCGAAAGGCAGGGTACACCCTGGACAAGTCGCCAGGTCATCACAGGGCTGACACCAGCGGTGTAGTGGAGATTTTTAAAGTGGGGGTACGCGATTCGTGACGTCATCGATTTGATATCATGTCAGAAGCGGTAGCCTTTGTTTGGTATGAATGATTTGTATAAATGTTACGTTCTTTTAACAACACAAGAGGGCACAAGAAGACACTTTTTTCAGACATTTTTATGTGTGCAATTTTCATTCGTGTTTGTCAGTACAGCCCAACTGTTATGGCGAAAAGCCGCGGTTTATTTTGTCTCCAATAAATATGCCGAAATGGCTAAAGAGGAACAAATTCGCCTTCTCCTTCCGAATGCATCGTCGCAGACAGCACCACTCTGCTGCTGGAACTCAACATAAACCTTGCATAGGTTTAACATGGACTATCAGGCGTGAAGCCAAAATATTGGAAATTATGATACACAAACACCTTTGTTCATGTTCGATTCATGTTCATTTGAGCCAAGCTGCATTCGGAATTCGATATTTTTACTAGCCTACTTACTGCCGTGGCAACAGCTACAGCATGTGTTCAGAAGTTCAAAAAAAGTCACGTCACTCACTCACATTGCATACAAACCAGCAATGAGCTGAAATTTATTATAAAAGGCACCAATCGAATAAATCAAGCATTTAGTCTGGCGCGATTGAGGCACCTGCGTATACAAAATACATGACATGCAGCCATTGGGTTAAGCCCTACCATGCACTCCTTCTTAAAGACTTGAGTATTTCTTTAAATTTATTGTCATTTCACATTTTTGGATGTACAACAAAACACTAAACAGGAAGGCCACAAAGATTATGAATTTCAAATCATATATATAATACAGTATGTGGTGAAATTATCCGCGTAAGGATGACCAGGCAGGCGATTATATCAGTTCTGTTGCCCTCTCGGTGCTGCTACCATGAACGCCCGGAAATCACACACACGCACATCTCGGCTGCGTTTAGAATGCATTCTACTTTGCATCGCTACGTTTTACGTAACGTTCGATGGGGGGGGGGGGGGGGGGGGCATTGATGATGAGCACAAAGGCACGTGTCACTTACTGTAGAGCGTATAAACTCAGGCCATTGAATGACAGTTTTTTTTTTTTTTTTGAATCTCACCTCGGGAGAAGTGGGTGGACGGCGTACCCCCGCGTACCATGCCCACTACACCCTTGGCTGACACATAGACACAGACAACCATTCACACTCACACTTACGGTCAATTTAGAGTCACCAGTTAACCTAACCTGCATGTCTTTGGACTGTGGGGGAAACCGGAGCACCTGGAGGAAACCCACGCGGACACGGGGAGAACATGCAAACTCTACACAGAAAGGCCCTCGCCGGCCACGGGGCTCGAACCCGGACCTTCTTGCTGTGAGGCGACAGCACTAACCACTACACCACCGTGCCGCCAAAATGAAATCATATTATTCATATTTCATTATGTCACTACTGATTGTACAGTATTTTGTATTTTAATGCATTATATGATCAAAGTGTAGAAAGTAGAATCATCCACATTTCCATGGTTGTTAGGAGATAAACTATGGAGCAAAGTATCCATAAATGTGGGAATAATTTCAATTTAGATCATTAAATAAACGTGTTTTGTTAGGAACACAACAAACATGGGGCATGCTGTTATCGGAAATTAATTAACAACAGTATGGTGTGATGCGGTCTGTGTGATGTGAAGTTACTGTTACCAAAAGTTGATTATTCTCCTATAACAGCACATCTACAAGTGCTTTATTCCTTTTATACTACAGCAATTTGTCAATGTTAACAAGTTTTTATTTATTATTCACAGTTACATTTAATGTTTAATTAAACAAGTTAGTTCTTATTATCACTTACTTTATAGCAGTTATAAACAGTCAGTCCTCCACTAACCTCTCTTTTTACTCGCTCTTAAAAGTTAATAAGAAAAAAATTAAATTAAATTAAATAAACCAGCCTGTCATGTTACCAAGAAACAGAAAAGTTCTCCATCCTGTAGACTTTCCCATGTCAGGAAAAAAGACATAGCTTTACCTCTGGTGGCTACAAAGCACTGACACTGGGGACTCCTTCCAAAAATCATCTCCTCACAGAAAAGTTCTTATAGAAAGCTGTCATAGCTGCTGTTATACAACCCCGATTCCAAAAAAGTTGGGATAAAGTACAAATTGTAAATAAAAACGGAATGCAATGATGTGGAAGTTTCAAAATTCCATATTTTATTCAGAATAGAATACAGATGACATATCAAATGTTTAAATTGAGAAAATGTCTCATTTAAAGAGAAAAATTAGGTGATTTTTAAATTTCATGACAACAACACATCTCAAAAAAGTTGGGACAAGGCCATGTTTACCACTGTGAGACATCCCCTTTTCTCTTTACAACAGTCTGTAAACATCTGGGGACTGAGGAGACAAGTTGCTCAAGTTTAGGGATAGGAATGTTAACCCATTCTTGTCTAATGTAGGATTCTAGTTGCTCAACTGTCTTAGGTCTTTTTTGTCGTATCTTCCATTTTATGATGTGCCAAATGTTTTCTATGGGTGAAAGATCTGGACTGCAGGCTGGCCAGTTCAGTACCCGGACCCTTCTTCTACGCAACCATGATGCTGTAATTGATGCAGTATGTGGTTTGGCATTGTCATGTTGGAAAATGCAAGGTCTTCCCTGAAAGAGACGTCGTCTGGATGGGAGCATATGTTGCTCTAGAACCTGGATATACCTTTCAGCATTGATGGTGTCTTTCCAGATGTGTAAGCTGCCCATGCCACACGCACTAATGCAACCCCATACCATCAGAAATGCAGGCTTCTGAACTGAGCGCTGATAACAACTTGGGTCGTCCTTCTCCTCTTTAGTCCGAATGACACGGCGTCCCTGATTTCCATAAAGAACTTCAAATTTTGATTTGTCTGACCACAGAACAGTTTTCCACTTTGCCACAGTCCATTTTAAATGAGCCTTGGCCCAGCGAAGACGTCTGCGCTTCTGGATCATGTTTAGATACGGCTTCTTCTTTGAACTATAGAGTTTTAGCTGGCAACGGTGGATGGCACGGTGAATTGTGTTCACAGATAATGTTCTCTGGAAATATTCCTGAGCCCATTTTGTGATTTCCAATACAGAAGCATGCCTGTATGTGATGCAGTGCCGTCTAAGGGCCCGAAGATCACGGACACCCAGTATGGTTTTCCGGCCTTGAGCCTTACGCACAGAGATTCTTCCAGACTCTCTGAATCTTTTGATGATATTATGCACTGTAGATGATGATATGTTCAAACTCTTTGTAATTTTACACTGTCGAACTCCTTTCTGATATTGCTCCACTATTTGTCGGCGCAGAATTAGGGGGATTGGTGATCCTCTTCCCATCTTTACTTCTGAGAGCTGCTGCCACTCCAAGATGCTCTTTTTATACCCAGTCATGTTAATGACCTATTGCCAATTGACCTAATGAGTTGCAATTTGGTCCTCCAGCTGTTCCTTTTTTGTACCTTTAACTTTTCCAGCCTCTTATTGCCCCTGTCCAAACTTTTTTGAGATGTGTTGCTGTCATGAAATTTCAAATGAGCCAATATTTGGCATGAAATTTCAAAATGTCTCACTTTCGACATTTGATATGTTGTCTATGTTCTATTATGAATACAATATCAGTTTTTGAGATTTGTAAATTATTGCATTCCATTTTTATTTATAATTTGTACTTTGTCCCAACTTTTTTGGAATCGGGGTTGTAGAAAGCCTTCTAACGAATCAGATTTGAGAATTCACCAGTGCTGTGGTCTAATTAAAATGATATTACACTTGTTTTATATATATAAAACGTAAAATATTTACCAATGAACATGAGAACAAATGCTCCAACTACCATGATGACAGTCTGAAGTGCATCAGTGTAAATCACTGCTGTCAATCCACCTACAACAAAACACCAGCAATCAGCAATCATCTGCGGAAAAGGAATTTGGTTCGAGTATTATGTGGTATTTATTACCAGCAATAGTATAGAGTGCTGTGACTGCAAGCAGCACTACAGTGGAGAGGTACAGGTCCCACCCCAGTGACACCTGAATGAACAGCGCTCCAGAGAAAATGTCTGTCTGGCAAAAGCAAAGTGAACAAGTCAGGGTGCATACTGTATGTGCAGGGTTCTTGTAGATCTAGTACAAAATTCTGGAAAAGTCTGGAATTTAAAGGCACTCATTTCTGGTTCAGAAGATAATTTTTGGGAAAGGTACTGTATATTATGAATATGAATATTTTTGTTGTCAGAGAAATATTAGAGGAATTATTATAAGGCATCTAAGGTACTTTACAGTATATAAGGCAGCCTCCTTAATCATATCACAGTCCATCCATTATCCATAACCGCTTATCCTGTGCAGAGTCGTGGGCAAGCTGGAGCCTATCTCACCTGACTATGGGTGAGAGGCGGGGTACACCCTGAACAAGTGGTCAGATCATCGCAGGGCTGACACATAGAGACAAACAATCATTCACACTCACATTCACACCTACGGTCAATTTAGAGCCACCGATTAGCCTAACCTGCATGTATTTGGACTGTGGGGGAAACCGGAGCACCCGGAGGAAACCCACGCAGACACGGGGAGAACATATAAACTCCACAGGCCCCCATCAGCCACTGGGCTCAAACCCAGAACCTTCTTGCTGTGACATGACAGTGCTAACCACTACACCACCATGCTGCCTCTCACACAACATAGAAACTCTGGAAACTCCTGATGTGACACTAGCCAGGTTTCCATTGCAGTTTTTTGTAAAATAGAGGCAATATTTAAAAAATATTCGACAAAACACAATTGTGAATGGTATGTTTCCATTGAGTGATGTAATGCCATTAAAGCTGGGTTTTCTCCTCTCGTACTACGTGTTATAGAGTGCTCTTTTTCAGAACGGTAGCGTTCCATTTGCTCTTCATGCCATGTCATGTGACTTAAATGTGAAAAATGTGTTTCCATTCTAATTTACTGAAATATTGCTATATCGAATCTTCTGAAAAACCACCTCATACGAGCGATAAAAACTTTTTTGCGATAGTTCATGGTTGTTGTTTTTTTTCCAAAATTCATGTGTTTCCATTACTCATTTCTTAGTTTGCAATTTCAAATTGCACATCAAGCAGACTAATTGAAAGACAACTACAGATTAGTAATTAGCAACCTATTTGTACTAACATGAGGATGTGTTTTTGATGGAGACTACAAAGAATGTTTATAAGTCACTTTGTATAAGGCCATCTGCTAAAAGCTGTGAATAGACAGTACCAGCCAAAAGTTTGGACACTCCTTCTAATTCACTGTTTTTTCTTTATTTTTTTTATTAATTAAAAGACAGTTCATGTCTTAAAGTAATGATCTATGTCATGTCTCTTGACTTAGTTGAGCGGTTCTACAGTTGTGGAATAGGGATATTTACTGTATTTTTATCATTTACTATTTACTGTTTGATCTCAAACACATTAAGAAGGCAAAAAATTGCACTAATTAACTGATGAAGCTGGTTAAGATAATGCCAATAGTGTGCAAAGTGTCATCATGGTTAATGGTGGCTACTTTGAAGAATCTAAAATATTTTAACACTTTTTTGTTTACCACATAATTTCATACACTCACTGGTCACTTTAATAGGAACTTGTTCTTGATTCTAAGGTTCCTGTTCTTGGTTGGCAGGAGTGGAACCTAATGTGGTCTTCTGCTGTTGCATGCTGAGATGCTTTTCTGCTCACTACGGTTGTAAAGAGTTGCTATATCCTTCCTGGCAGCTTGAACCAATCTGGCCATTTTCCTCTGACCTCTCTTATCAACAAGGCGTTTCCACCCACAGAACTGTCGCTCAGTCAGGGTTTGTTTTTTTTGGGCACCATTTTGTGTAAACTTGAGAGACTGTTGTGTGTGAAAACCCCAGGAGATCAGCCGTTTCTGAAATACTCAAACCAGTCCGTCTGGCACCAACACCCATGCCACACCCATGCATTACATTTTTTCCCATTCTGATGTTTGGCATGAACATTAACTGAAGCTCTTGATTTGTATCTCCATGATTTTATGTCAAGGGATTGGCTGATTAGAGAACTGCATAAAACAGCAGGTTTACAGGTGTACCTAATAAAGTGGCAGGTGAGTGTATATGTTCCATATTATTTCATAGTTTTGATGTCTTCAGTGTTGTTCTCACTCACTCACTCACTCACCCTGATGCCCTGTTGGCAAATTGGCCTGTCAGTTGCCAGCCTCTTACAAGGCTGTCTGTGTCGATCTTGAGCACACTTCATCTATCCTTATCAAAAAGAAGTATATTTCAAGTTCATTTTATTAAGTATACTTAAGTAAAGTATATTTCCTTAAGTATACTTTTGTGTACCAAGTATACTGATATCAGTGTACTTACAGTATACTTGTAAGTAAACTAATCTAATACTGCTTGGGACTAAATTGGCCCACTTCTAGTTTATAAAAAGTATACTTTAAGTCTAAGAGAAGTAAACTTTGAGTATACAACTAGTATTTTTTATTTTGTACTGCAAGTATACCACAAGTAAACTTATATACTAATAGTTTACTAGTTCTATACTTGTAGTCCACTCTTTAGTTTACAAAAGCATACTTCATAGTGTACTGGAAATATACTATTGGTTTACTCGTTACACACTTCTAGTCCACTTTTTAGTTTATAAAAGTACAGTGGTACGCAAAAGTTTGTGCACCCCTGGTCAAAATTGCTGTTACTGTGAACAGTTAAGCAAGTTGAAGATGAAATGATCTCCAAAAGGCATAAAGTTAAAGATGACTCATTCCCTTTATATTTTAAGCAAAAACAATTTTTTATTTTCATCTTTTACATTTTCAAAATGACAAAAAAGGAAAAGGGCCCGAAGCAAAAGTTTGGGCACCCTGCATGGTTAGTACCTAGTAATACCCCCTTTGGCAAGTATCACAGCTTGTAAACACTTTTTGTAGCCAGCTAATAATCTTTCAGTTCTTACCTGGGGGATTTTCACACATTCGTTCTTGCAAAAGGCTTCCAGTTCTACAAGTTTCTTGGGCTGTCTTGCATGCACTGCTCTTTTGAGATCTATCCACAGATTTTCAATGCTGTTTAGGTCAGGGGACTGTGAGGGCCAGGGCAAAACCTTCAGCTTGTGCCTCTTGAGGTATTCCATTGTAGATTTTGAGGTGTGTTTTGGATCATCGTCTTATTGTAGGACCCATCCTCTTTTTAACTTCAACCTTTTTTTACAGATGGCGTGATGTTTGCTTCCAGAATTTGCTGGTATTTTAGAAGAAGAAAGAAGAAACCTCTGGCCCTGTCCACACGGCAATGGATTCAGGTGAATCCGATAACATTGTTTATCGTTTCGGCCTGGCGTCCACACGGCACCGGCGTTTTGGGTGCCCCAAAACGATATTTTTTGAGAACGGTTTCCAGAGTGGAAAAATCTGGCAACGGCGCCGTTGCGAAGTCGTCTGGATGAGTAGAACGGATTTGTTTACGATGACGTCACAACCACATGACTAGAACAAGCAGCACTCTCGCGCGCATCATTCGTAACAACAACAGCAACAATGGCGGACCCCAGAGTAGTAGTAGTTTCAGTGCTGCAGTCGCTGCTAAGTTTAGCAGACAAGAGAGTCGGTTTTTCCTCGCGTAGTCGCAGCCATCTTCTTGTTGTTGTTGTTGTGTGTTTGTTCCTGTGAGTGCTTCACGCCGGGTAGAAGAAGGGGTTTATGTGCATGCGTCCTACTTCTTCTATTGTTCTGGTGTCTCCGATGGGACCGTCTTACAGTGCACGTAGAGGTGTGGCATGTGTATTGCATCGTTTTCAGCAAGCGTTGCGTTGCCATATGTACCTGATATTTTACTGATCCGTTGCCCATGTGGACGCGATATTTTTTTTACCCGCTAAAAAAAAAATCTCGTTGCTGTTGTCGTGTGGATGTAGCCTTTATTTCTCACATGCACACTTCAAGCACAGTGAAATTCATCCTCTGCATTTAACCCATCTGTGAACACGCACACACACACAGCAGTGGGCAGCCACACTAGAGCGCCCAGGGAGCAGTCAGGGGTTAAGTACCTTGCTCAACGGCACTTCAGCCCAAGGCCGCCCCACATTAACCTAACTG
The DNA here is from genome assembly GCF_027579695.1 of Neoarius graeffei. Classification (NCBI taxonomy): domain Eukaryota; kingdom Metazoa; phylum Chordata; class Actinopteri; order Siluriformes; family Ariidae; genus Neoarius; species Neoarius graeffei. Next base: position 65,612,916 of record NC_083578.1, read on the forward strand.
CATGTCTTTGGACTGTGGGGGAAACCGGAGCACCCAGAGGAAACCCACGCAGAGAACATGCAAACTCCACACAGAAAGGCCCTCGCCGGCCGCTGGGTTCAAACCTAGAACCTTCTTGCTGTGAGGCGACCGTGCTAACCACTACACCACCGTGCCACCCACGGATGGATTTATTTGAATCCATGCTTCCCTCGACCAATGAAATGTGCCCTGTGCCACTGGCTGCAACACAACCCCAAAGCATGATCGATCCACACCCATGCTTCAGAGTTGGAGAGGTGTTCTTTTCCTGGAATTTGGCACCCTTTTTTCTCCAAACATACCTTTGCACATTTTGGCCAAAAAGTTCTATTTTGATTTCATCAGTCCACAGGACTTGTTTCCAAAATGCATCAGGCTTATTTAGATGTTCATTTGCAAACTTCAGATGCTGAATTTTGTGGCTAGGATGCAGGAACGGTTTTCTTCTGATGACTCTCCCATGAAGGTCATATTTGTTCAGGCGTCGCTGCATAGTAGAGCAGTGCACCACCACTCCAGGGTCTGCGAAATCTTTCTGAAGGTCTTTTGCAGTCAAACAGGGGTTTTTATTTGCTTTTCTAGCAATCCAACGAGCAGTTCTTTCAGAAAGTTTTCTTCATCTTCCAGACTTCACCTTGATCTCCACTGTTTCTGTTAACTGCCATTTCTTAATAACATTACAATCTGAGGAAACAGCTACCTGAAAACACTTTGCTACGTTCTTGTAGCCTTCTCCTGCTTTGTGAGCATCAATTATTTTATTATTCAGAATGCGAGGGAGTTGCTTAGAGGAGCCCATGGCTGTTGATTTTAGGGACAAGTTTGAGGAGTCAGAGAATTTATACAGCTTTGAAATCTGCATCATCTGACCTTTCCTAATGAAGAATTTGAACAAGCCACAGCTCAATAAGCTAATTAAGGTCTGGAACCTTGGTAAAAGTTAGCTGAGAACTCAAATGTATTGGGGCGCCCAAACTTTCGCATGGTGTTCTTTTTCTTTTTTCACTCTCCGATTGTACAAAACAAAAATAATACACAAATCTTGCAGAAAACGCTGAAAAGAAACGTGTCATCTTTACCTTTATGCCTTTTAGCGATCAGTTCATCTTCTGCTCACTTAACTATTCACAGTAACAGACATTTTCAGTAAGGGTGCCCAAACTTTGCATGCCACTGTATACTTTAAGTCTAAGAGAAGTATACTCTGAGTATACAACTAGTATTTTTTATTTTGTACTGCAAGTATACCACAAGTAAACTTACATACTAATAGTTTACTAGTTCTATACTTGTAGTTCACTCTTTAGTTTACAAAAGCATACTTCATAGTGTACTGGAAATATACTATTGGTTTACTCGTTACACACTTCTAGTCCACTTTTTAGTTTATAAAAGTATACTTTATAGCATATCGGAAATATACTATTAGTATTCCACCCCAGAGCTGACTACAAACTTATGGTACATGTAGGTTTAAAAGATGGGATTTAAATCATGCTGCCGTATATCACAAAGAAGCCAATATGTGTGAAAAACAAGTATTTTATAGGCTACTATCAAAAGGATAAGCACAACTACAGAGCAAGTACACTTAAACATAAGGCACAAATATTTTAATACTTTATTACACTTTTGTTAAGTATATCTTGATCATAAGTTTAAGTATGAGCTTAATATACTTAGACTTTTCCATATACTTTTCAGTATAAGCCAAGTATACTTATGTATAACTTTATTAAGTATATCTCTGATAAGTAAATAAAAAGTAAACTGAAAGCATACTCTCTTATTTTTAGTTTAAAAGAAGTATACTTAGAAGCACACTTGAATAAACTTCTTTTTTTGTAAGGGTACCGCTAGCTTGCTAGGGCTGTTACAGCTTCCCCAGACAAACAACCATTCACACACATTCACACCTATGGACAATTTAGAGAAACCAGTTAACCTAACTGCATGTCTTTGGACTGTGGGGGAAACCAGAGCACCTGGAGGAACGCAGACACGGGGAGAACATGCAAACTCCATACAGAAAGGTCTCTGTCGGCTGTGAGGTTTAAACCCAGAACCTTCTTGCTGTGGGGCAACAGTGCTAACCACTGCACCACTGTGCCACCCATAGTGTTGTTCTACAATGTAGAAAATAGTCAAAATACAGAAAAACCTATGAATGAGTAGGTGTGTCCAAACTTTTAACTGGTACTGTAAATGAAATTTTAAATCATTCTTTATGTTCATTAAAACATGCTTCAACTTCTTACTGATATCTTGGTGAAGATGTAGAGAATGAGAGACAGAACGCTCATGTAGATCCGAATGCGCTGGCCTCCAAACCTCTTCCTGAGATATTCAGGCATGGTGACGACTCCAGCAGAAATGTATACCGGCACAAAGATCCAGCCCAAAGCAATGAGGACCCATGCTGCCTATTATAAACAGCAGAACATTTTCCACACACCACTGTCAGTATGGGAATGGTGGTTGGACGGATGTAAGTGCAGGAAGAGTTTATTTACAGACAAACAATACAAAACCATAAGACAGAAGCAGGGTTGTGAAACAGGCAAGAGTGATTTAAGGCGCAAACAGGATGTCAGATGAAATGCAAAGCTGGGAAAAGTGGAGCTGAGAAAACAGAACACAGATTCGAGAACCAGAAAAGCACAAAACAATATACGGTTCGGTAATGCGGAGTACTAAATACAACACGTATACTTCGCAAACTCTGTGTGCTTGCAGAGTCCTTATAAGTGCGTGCCGTGATTGCACTCTGATCAGGAACAGGTGCATAGTCCTTGCAGCGCGTGTTGCACATGGTAGTCTTGGACATGTGCTTTACATTCAGAGCGCAAATGTACATGGACATGACACACACTTTATTGTTGTATACTGACTGGCTGATATGTTTATTGCCTTATAGTTATTGCAGAAAAATTGGCTGATCCCTCAAATCATAAATATATAAACCATAAATAAATTTACGTACTTATTTACTTTCTTACCTTCCCTTGGTTGCCTTCAAAGGTCACATGATTAATACCATTTCCTGATAAAATTTTCTCTAAGAGGATCAACTGAGAAGTTTTACATTACATGGCAGCCTTTCCTCTCTTATTTTGATAAAGTGTCTAGAGCTTCCAGTACTTAATTTCAAATAGAAAACATTAGACCAGAAAAAAACTTAAGACAGTAACACTCTTCATGCTCTTTGCTTTAGTATGGAAATGGACCAATGTGGGTGGTGAGGGTGGGTAGGTTTCTTTTCTTTTTTCTGTTATTTCAATTTTTGCTTGTTGTCTGATGGTTTATGAAAAAATGGGACATGCCCGTTCCTGTTTTGTGATATGTACACTGAAACTATATCCTAATAAAACAAATTATTTAAAAAAATACCATTTCCTCGCACTTATTGAATATCACGCTTTGATCAAATTGTTGAATAGCTATAGGCCATAACAAAATGGACATAAGCCTAATCATGTTGAGTTTGTAATCAGACACCAGCTGTCAGAATGTCCATGATGCTCCTTCAGCACAGTCAGAATGGTATCTTTTAATGCAAATTTCTCACTTTTTCTTACTTTATTTTTATTTCTGGGGTAATCAGATTTTAAGAATGCTGGAACTTTAATGCTGATTGAGATACATGAAAAGAAAAAAATTCAGTTTGACAAAGTCTGTAGCTTTCAGGAGCTCTATATTATAGAGAATGTCAGAGTGTGACAGGTTTTCCCAGGCTGCTCCACATTTTCTTCCCAAAGTGAAAATATTCAGGACTTACATTCCACTCAAATCCCCCGACAGCGATTCCCCCTGCTGCCCCAGTGCCTGCTAATCCAATGAACAAGCCACTGCCAACATTACTGGACATCAAAGAAGCGCCAATCTATCAGAAAACAAACAGGCAAAAGTCATATTTTTTTAACTCATTAAAAATATAATTGATTCATAAACTGGATTATGTATTTTATCCATCCAAATGAGCAATATCTAAGCAACCACCTTGTATCATTACTAATATCTTTCTGCATGTGCACATTATCACTGATAACTAAAACCTACCAGGAAATAGTTTTATCACTAGTGCTTTTATTATTTCTATCTTACTATCGATGGTCATGTCAGATTAACCGTACTAACAGCAGAAACCCTTTCCTCTCCACATATACAGTAGATTTAAAATATTCAAATAAAAGGACTGCAAATTGTGACAAAACTGAAAAAAAAAAAAAAACAACTCACTGGCCACCATGTCATGGATCTGCCTGCTAAGAAGTATCCTCCAATGGTTCCCCTGTTGGCTCTGATAGATGACTTAAAAATAAACGAAACTCATAAGTAGCTAACATCATCAATTAAAGAGAAAGGTTTGGAAAAAAGACACATTTGCTTGCTTTATTGCATGCCTTAGTTTAAAAAAAAAGTGAAAAAAGGCCATAAACAGTGAACATACCCATATTCCCACTGCCAGCACAAATATAAAGTAGACCACCACAACCACAATATCAGCGATCTCCAGTGTGAACTTGCCATTCTGTCCTGGCTCGGCTGTGCCTGTCACCAGCTCAGGTGCAGATGTCATTTTAAAAATACAATAGACAAAGAGTGTGAACTTTGAGGCTAGAGCTGATTCAGTGAATGATTAATCACGCTGTTATCAAAAAAATGTTGAGAACTCAGTGTATTAGTAATTTATAAACCTGAAGCATACAGTGGGGCAAAAAAGTATTTAGTCAGCCACCAATTGTGCAAGTTCTCCCACTTAAAAAGATGAGAGAGGCCTGTAATTTTCATCATAGGTACACTTCAACTATGAGAGACAGAATGGGGGGAAAGAATCCAGGAAATCACATTGTAGGATTTTTAATGAATTAATTGGTAAATTCCTCAGTAAAATAAGTATTTGGTCACCTACAAACAAGCAAGATTTCTGGCTCTCACAGACCTGTAACTTCTTCTTTAAGAGGCTCCTCTGTCCTCCACTCGTTACCTGTATTAATGGCACCTGTTTGAACTCATTATCAGTATAAAAGACACCTGTCCACAACCTCAAACAGTCACACTCCAAGCTCCACTATGGCCAAGACCAAAGAGCTGTCAAAGGACACCAGAAACAAAATTGTAGACCTGCACCAGGCTGGGAAGACTGAATCTGCAATAGGTAAGCAGCTTGGTGTGAAGAAATCAACTGTGGGAGCAATTATTAGAAAATGGAAGACATACAAGACCACTGATAATCTCCCTCAATCTGGGGCTCCACGCAAGAGCTCACCCCGTGGGGTCAAAATGATCACAAGAACGGTGAGCAAAAATCCCAGAACCACATGGGGGGGACCTAGTGAATGAACTGCAGAGAGCTGGGACCAAAGTAACAAAGGCTACCATCAGTAACACTACGCCGCCAGGGACTCAGATCCTGCAGTGCCAGACGTGTCCCCCTGCTTAAGCCAGTACATGTCCAGGCCCGTCTGAAGTTTGCTAGAGAGCATTTGGATGATCCAGAAGAGGACTGGGAGAATGTCATATGGCCAGATGAAACCAAAATACAACTCATCTCATCTCATCATCTCTAGCCACTTTATCCTTCTACAGGGTTGCAGGCAAGCTGGAGCCTATCCCAGCTGACTACGGGCGAAAGGCGGGGTACACCCTGGACAAGTCGCCAGGTCATCACAGGGCTGACACATAGACACAGACAACCATTCACACTCACATTCACACCTACGGTCAATTTAGAGTCACCAGTTAACCTAACCTGCATGTCTTTGGACTGTGGGGGAAACCGGAGCACCTGGAGGAAACCCACGCGGACACAGGGAGAACATGCAAACTCCACACAGAAAGGCCCTCGCCGGCCCCGGGGCTCGAACCCAGGACCTTCTTGCTGTGAGGCGACAGCGCTAACCACTACACCACCGTGCCGCCCCCAAAATACAACTTTTTGGTAAAAACTCAACTTGTCGTGTTTGGAGGAGAAAGAATGCTGAGTTGCATCCAAAGAACACCATACCTACTGTGAAGCATGGGGGTGGAAACATCATGCTTTGGGGCTGTTTTTCTGCAAAGGGACCAGGACGACTGATCCATGTAAAGGAAAGAATGAATGGGGCCATGTATCATAAGATTTTGAGTGAAAACCTTCTTCCATCAGCAAGGGCATTGAAGATGAAACGTGGCTGGGTCTTTCAGCATGACAATGATCCCAAACTCACCGCCCGGGTAATGAAGGAGTGGCTTCGTAAGAAGCATTTCAAGGTCCTGGAGTGGCCTAGCCAGTCTCCAGATCTCAACCCCATAGAAAATCTTTGGAGGGAGTTGAAAGTCCATGTTGCCCAGCGACAGCCCCAAAACATCACTGCTCTAGAGGAGATCTGCATGGAGGAATGGGCCAAAATACCAGCAACAGTGTGTGAAAACCTTGTGAAGACTTACAGAAAACATTTGACCTCTGTCATTGCCAACAAAGGGTATATAACAAAGTATTGAGATGAACTTTTGTTGTTGACCAAATACTTATTTTCCACCATAATTTGCAAATAAATTCTTTAAAAATCAGACAATGTGATTTTCTGGATTTTTTTTTTTTTTTCATTTTGTCTCACATAGTTGAGGTATACCTATGTTGAAAATTACAGGCCTCTCTCATCTTTTTAAGTGGGAGAACTTGCACAATTGGTGACTGACTAAATACTTTTTTGCCCCACTGTAGGTGAGAAGACCTTCACACCAGGATGTAGAATGCAGAGACCAATATAAAAACACTTACCAGTCCATCTGCCAGGACGTACTCAGGGCTTCTCAGTGATAATTTTGAAGACTTTTTCAATGCAATGTCAAATTGGAAATAGTGATATAGCAAACATTAAAAAAAAACTTTTGATCATAACATTCACAGGCTATATGTTTTCTATGCAATAAAGACTACAGAACTAAATACAGTTGTCACACTGTGTGTGATATTACAGAAAGGTCATATGACAATATTCAGACATTTTCACAGTACTCAATATTGTATGTACCATGTATCATGCTATTTATTTATTTTAAATAAAGTGCTGATAATAATAGCATCATATAAAAAATTATCCCTCAGCTCGGAGTCTATACCATGAAAACTAGGCTTTTGGGGGTTTGGAGAAAACCCAAGAACACAGGAGAAACCCACATGGACACAGGTAGAACAGGCTCAGAAACTTGACAGAAAAAGTGACCTGAGCTCAGGATCAATCCTGGATCTGCAAGGCTATAACACTACCAACTGCACCATGGTGCCTCCCCCACATAAAAACTATCGTAATATATAGTATATGATTTAAATGTGGTATTAACTGTCATTGTTTTATTTAATGTTTTTGCAAACATAAATGATTTACAACTCCAAATCAGAAAAAGGCAAGGCAAGTTTATTTGTATAGCGCATTTCATACACACAGGCAATTCAATGTGCTTCACAAAAAATAAAAGCATAAGAACAGTAACAAAGAATTAAAGTAAAAGTAAAATAATTAAAATCCAAGATTAAAAAGAAATTTAAATAAAGAAAGTAAAATCATTAAAATCAAAATTAAAAGAAATTATATTAAAGGAAATTAATCACACTTTAGGTAAAAATTAATCAAGTGAAAGCATCTGAAAACAGCTTCATCTTGAGCCTGGATTTAAAACTAACAACAGTAGGAGCATTTTTAATATCATCTGGAAGTTGGTTCCAAAGCTTAGCAGCATAGCAACTAAAGGCTGCTTCACCACACTTCGTTTTGACAGCTGGTATTACTAGCAAGTTTTTCTCTTGTGATCTTAGAGACCTAGTTGGTGCATATAATTGAAACATATCCAGTAGGTAGCTGGGTCCCATCCCATTTAATGTTTTAAATAGGAGAAGTAATGCTTTAAAGTCAATTCTATAGCTCACTGGGAGCCAGTGCAGAGACCTTAGGATTGGAGTGATATGGACTACCCTTTTTGTTCTTGTAAGAACCCTTGCTGCTGCATTTTGGATTAGTTGAAGCTCTTTGATGGTCTTTTTTGGAAGACCTGTGAAAAGGCTATTGCAGTAATCAACCCTACTGGAGATGAAAGCATGAATAAGTTTTTCTAGATCATGTTTTGACATGAGACCCCTGAGTTTAGAAATGTTTTTTAGGTGATAGAATGCAGACTTTTTTACCACTTTCATATGACTGTTGAAGTTAAGTTCGCTGTCAATAAGGACACCAAGGTTTTTGACAGTATCCTTTGCTTTAAGCCCCTTAGTTTCAAGAACAGTGGCAATCCTAAGCCTTTCCTCCTTTTTGCCAAATATAATTGCTTCAGTTTTATCTGCGTTCAGCTGAAGAAAATTGTGAGACATCCATTTGTTAATTTGGTCAATGCATCTATGAAGAGACTCAAGAGGGGCATAGTCATTAGGTGACATAGCTAAGTAAAGCTGAGTGTCATCTGCATAGCTATGGAAGTTTATTGAGTTATTCTTAATAATTTGTCCAAGTGGGAGCATATAAAGGTTGAATAGTAATGGTCTCAGGACTGAGCCCTGGGGAACCCCACAGTTCAAGGACACGGGTGATGAACTGTGGCCTCCAATGGCCACATAAAAAAATCTTTGTTGTAGGTAAGATTTTAACCAGTTGATTACTATACCAGTAAATCTAACCCAGTGCTCCAGTCGATGTAACAGTATGGAATGATCTACCGTGTCAAATGCAGCACTTAAGTCTAAAAGCACCAAGACTGATGTTTTACCAGCATCAGAATTAAGACGTAGGTCATTCATGACTTTAGTAAGAGCTGTTTCAGTGCTATGATTGGCACGAAAACCTGACTGAAACTTATCAAAACATCCATTTAATGTCAGGAAGGCAGTTAATTGATTAAAAACAATTTTTTCAATTATTTTACCAACGAATGGCAAATTGGATATGGGCCTGTAGTTGTTGAGTACTGAGACATCCAGGTTATTCTTTTTCAGTAGGGGTTTTACAACCGCTTTTTTCAGAGATGAGGGAAACATGCCAGTTCGTAAGGAGGTGTTGATAATCTGAAGTACCTCGTCTGATATTAGGTGAAGAACAGATTTGAAAAAGACTGTAGGTAAAATGTCCAGTTCAGATGTGGAGGAGCTGAGACTTTGTACTGTTTTTCTCAGAGTCTCAACATCAATTAAACTAAATTTTGACATTGTATTACGACCCCCTCTCTCTTTATCCAATGGTTCCAGATTTTGAAGTGTTTGCACCTGTGTGGCTATATTAATACGTATTTTATCAATCTTTCCTTTGAAAAAAGATGCAAAGTCGTTGCATGTATTAACTGAGAGAAATTCAGAAGGCATTTGTTTTGATGGGTTTGTTAGCTTTTCAACTGTAGAAAATAGCACACGGGTATTGTTGATATTCCTATTAATAATGTCAGCAAAAAAAGACTGTCTTGCTTTAGAAATTTCTAAGTTGAATTTACATAACATCCCTTTGTAGATTTGATAATGAATCTGGAGTTTAGATTTACGCCATTTTCTTTCAGACTTTCTACATTCCCTCTTTAACATTTTAACTGCTGGATTTAGTTTCCAGGGTGCTTTTCCTTTGTCTATGGCTCTTTTGGTTTTTAAAGGAGCAATAGCATCCATAATATGATTCATTCTTGAATTAAAAATTTCCATTAGATCATCTGCACAATCTGAAGATTGACATGGGAGTTCTGAGAGTGCCTGCTCAAAAAGAGCTGCTGTGCCATTGGTAATTACCCTCTTTTTTACAGTCACAGACTTGTTTTGAAAGTGAGGGGAAATGGAAACATCAAAGAAAACACAGAAATGATCAGATATACCCAGGTCCATGACACTAGTAGATACATTAAGACCCTTAGTGATGACAAGGTCAAGGGTGTGGCCATGGGAGTGTGTTGGCCCTTGTACATGTTGTGTTAGGTTGAAGGCATCAATCAGTGTAAGAAATTCATTTGCATACGTGTTATCTGGATTATCAACATGGAAGTTAAAATCCCCAGAAATAATAAGATTGTCAAACTCTAAACAAATATTAGACAACAGTTCCCCAAACTCCTCTAGGAACAGTGGTGCAGAAAGTCTTGGTGGTCTGTAAATAGTCAACACTAATATGTTAGAAGAACATTTTAGGATTGCACTTAGGTATTCAAAAGATGTAAAATCACCAAGAGTTGTCTGTTTGTACTGAAAACATGCCTTGTATATATTTGCTATTCCTCCTCCCCGTTTATTGGCTCTTCCAACACTCATGAAATCAAAGAGTGGGGGAGTTGCTTCAATAAGAGTAATAGAGCTACTTGATTGTTCAAGCCAAGTTTCAGTAAGAAGCATAAAATCCAGTTTGTGTGTACCGATGAAGTCATTAATTAAAAAAGGCTTATTAAGTGATCTTACATTCTGAAGAGCTAGTTTTACAGTGAATGTGGGGACAATTTCCACAGAAGCGTTCTGTGGTTGTTTTGGAACTGGAAGGAGATTTGACAAGTTTACCCTATTGATAGGATGAATAAGAACACCTCTCCTTCTTGTTAGCACAGGAATAGAAAAGTACGTCGTGGGTCCCAGCTTATTTTAAAAACTACCATCTGGACCCAGATTATATCAGTTCGTTCCAACATGAAGGTCTTCACTACTGCCGGTGAACTGTAGCTGTGCACATGGTCCTTGAGTCTTATCTGTAATCACAGGGGGAGGTGGTGCCCTCCGTTTCTTGGGTGCTGTAGCAGTAGGATATATCATTACAGATATTGGGGTACACAAGGCCTGACCATGAGACAGCTCTGTGTACAGTACTTGATTTGAGTGTCCTCTTGGGCTTCCCAAAGACACTCGGCTTAAAGACAATAGTCTCTCCATTTTCTCAGGAAAACGCAGTCTGGGGGGTGAAGGAGATACAGAGGGGCTTGGGGTTACATCCACTGTTGTTGGTGGTGATTGCCTATTGCCAGTCTCAGGAGGTTGTGGTGATGCTTGTTTATCTGATTGTCTTTCTGATAGTTCTGCCAGCTTACCTGTTAGCTCAGATATCATGTTGCTAGCCTTGGAAAGTGACGGGGATGTGTGTGGTGATAGATCCACCCTCTGATCATTTTCCTGAACTGTATTGGGGGCAGATGAGTCAGCATGATCCTCTGTAGTTGCTGGGGGCTTAGTTGCCTTCGTTGGTGACAAGGAGTTTTGCTTGACTCCACTGAGAATGAGAACTGAGATTAGACATTTCCCGGAATGTTGTGAATCATCTGTATGTTTGAGGTTGTTTATCATTTTTTCAGTTTGTAATCCATCAGAGTGAGCGTTAGGGAGGTTCAGTTTGTACCCAAACAGAGTTCGTATCAGTGTTGTTAACTCCTTTCAGTGCAGCTACAGAGCGCTTATCAGAGAGTGTACCCAAGGTCGGCATGGAATGGTGGACAGAGTGTTGATAATGGTCTGCCAAGACTTTGGCACCAGTCCAGCTGAGTTCTGTGCTATTTGGGCTGAAAAAGGCTTTGCGTTTCCAGAAAAGGTTAAAGTTGTCAATAAAATTAATGCCAGAGGAAAAACATGTCTTTGCAAGCCAGGTGTTGAGACTGAGCAGTCGGGAAAACCCGTAATTGCCGATCACAGATCCTGGTAATGGACCACTGATAAAAAAAAAGGCATTCCAAGTCCGTTTAGGGCAGAAAAAAGGTCTTTGAAAGATTTCCTCACAGTGAGCTGTTCCCTGAAAACATCATTTGCTCCAACATGCACAATAATGCGTTTAATTGATTTGTAGTTTGACAGTGTAACCGGGAGAACACCGGTAGGGGCGGAACAATAATGTGATGACTGGTTCCCCCGGTCCTATTTAAGTGCGGGACCAATGGCGCAAGCTAGGTTCGACTTGTGGTGTTTCTGGGGTGCTGCGGACAGTGGCTGTGCGTTTTTGCTATCCTTTTAGTGATTTTTGGACTGTGCCGCTGCTTTGGCTAATGCAGTGGGTTACTCCCTTACAAACGCTGATTTCAACAGGCTCTGGTATTGTGTGCCTTCTGTTGATCGTCGTAGTCGTGGATGTCGAGTGTCTTGTGTTGCTTTCCAGTGGCCTAATTCCCAAGATCCATTGCTGTTTTGCCTGAGGCGAGGTTTGTCCTGCTCCCTGTCGCAGTTTCCCATCTTGGCGTGAGAGGCCTATTGTGGGGCTGTGGCTTGTTTGTCTGCTGCTTTTTTTTGTATTGTCTTTTTTTTTTCTGTTTGGTTGTTTGTTTTTTGTCCCTTTTTATTCTTATTTTGGATTTATGTGATTGCTGGTCCAAGTTTGTCCTTGCATGCGCTGGGAGCTTGCTTTGTTTGGCTTGAATCAGTGCTGTCTGTTAGTTTATGTATTATGTGCATTGTTCTTTTTTTTCTTTTTTATTTGTGCAAGCAATCCAACTACTGTGAATTTTCCTTCTCTCCCTCTAGCTCCCCTCCACCTGGTCCCAGGTAGTGAGTGTTTAAGGCTGTAGTGTGTAGATTGTTTTTTTTTTTTACCTTTAATTTTTTGTGTGTGTATTTTTCAGTTTTATTGTGTGTATAATTTAGTTTGTGTAATTTATAGTACTGGCCTTTGTCCTTGTGTTTGACCCTTTTTTTTCTTGTTTGTAGTGTGCACGGGTGGTGGTTTCTTCTATCTAGTCTGTCATAGTCTTAACCTTGCTAATTAATAGGTGTGGTGGGAGAGTGAGAGCGACAGAAGGGAAGTTCCCCTTTTTTTTATCCAGTTTTGGCTAACAGTCTGCTTATTTATCCATATATTTGTGTGTTGCCTCCATTTTATCGCTTGTGAAAAAGAGGGAAGAGGAAATAAAAAGAAATCCTATATTCATATTTCCTTGGTCTGTCCCTTGTTTTCATGAGTGTTGCAGAACGAACCTGTTTTAAGCTTCGAGTCAACCTTTTCAGTCTTGGGGTAGCGCCCCAAGTGGCGTAGTCGAGCACATTGGTTTCCCACTGGTCACAATTTGGCGTAGTCGGCAGGATCTTGCAGAGAAAGAATTGGAGGTCTCACAAGGTTGTTAGCTGGTTGCTTGCATTAATTGATTTTTTTTTTTGTCTTTTGTATATCTGTCACCTTCTTGTTTGTTAGGGGCTGGGTTGCTTGCCGTGTTTTATTAGACGGTATTGTCCCTTTTGTGGTTTTGTTTGTCTTGCCTTTTTAAGGTATATTGTATTTTGTGTATTTGTGTATTTTGTGTGTTTGTGGATTATTTTCTCATTTAAAGGCAAAACAGCAGTGGGCCAACTGGGTTGGAAAGCCGCAGCAGTGGGTTTTTGAACAAGTAAGTGGTCTAAACCTTTAACATGGCGTCGGAATTACAGGAACTCGAGGAGTTGGTACAACAGCTGCAAATGGACAACGAGCGCTTGCGGCGTGAACAGGCCACTGTTAGGACTAGGACTGTTTTGGCCTCTAGAGGCCGCTGTTATTTCCTTTTCATGTCGTGTTTATTTTGGCCTCTAGAGGCCGCCACTGTTCCTGTGTCTTGTGTTTGTGTTAATTGCCTAATTATCTTCACCTGTGTCCTTAATTAGTTTGTCTATTTATACCCCTGAGTTCAGTCCTCTTGTCACGGAGTCTTTGTGCTGTTATGTTTATCTCCAGTTTCCTTTGTACTGTGTTTTTTGATCTTCTTAGCTTTTGTATTTTTGCACTTTGCTTTTCTTTTGGATTATTCTCTTTGGTTTTTTTTTTTGTCTTTTGTTTTGCCCTGTATATAGTGTATATAGTTTAAATAAACCTTTTGATTCTTTTTCTACTTCCGCCTCACGCCTCTGCATTTGAGTCATCCCCCTGGTGGCCTAGTGGGGGTTTGCTGGATTATCACACCAACGAACCAGGTTCGAATCCCAGCAAAACCCTAACAGAAAGACTCCGTCATGACCGACTCAGCAGAGGCTGCTTCAACTGTCTACCCGGCCAACCTTCAGGGAATTATGGCAGCTTTGACACGCTTCGGAGCGACCATGGACGCTCATGGACGTACGCTCACCAGCCAACGTGAGGCCCTTGCTCGCCACGAGGAACTGCTTCAGCAAATTGGGAAAACCCTGGCACAGCTGACATCTCTGCCTGCATCTCCTGCTCCTGATCCTGCTCCTGATCCAGCTCCCACTCCTGCTCCAGTGCCTCCTGCCATGCTGCCTTCTTCACCTCGCGAACCCAGCCTTCCTGCACCACAGAGGTATGACGGCAAGCACAGTGAGTGCCGAGAGTTCCTTACCCAGTGTCAACTCACCTTTGAGCTTCAGCCTACCACCTACACTACGGATCGCCGCAAGATTGCCTTTGTGATCACCTTATTAGCTGGTAAGGCGCGAGCCTGGGCTACTGCTATCTGGCAAAGACAGGGACCTGAGTGCTTTGATTTCCAGCTGTTTTCTGAAGAGATGCTTCGGGTCTTCGATCAGGCAGACATCAGTACCGACGCAGCCCGAAAGCTCATGTCCATCCGGCAAGGAGGAAGCGTCGCAGATTACGCCATCTCGTTCCGAACACTCGCAGCAGTAAGTGGATGGAACGAGACTGCCCTGGTGTCAGCCTTCCACCATGGTCTGTCTGACCCCATCAAGGACGGTCTGGCCTCTATTGGATGCCCAAGTGACCTCGAAACCCTCATCTCACATGCTATTCGTCTGGACAACAGGATGAGAGAACGCCACCAAGCCTTGAGCCCCCCCAGCCTCCCTATCTCTACCTGGAGACCGTCTACCTCCTTCAGTGACTGTCCAGAACCCATGCAAGTGGGTCGTACTCGCCTCTCCGCATCTGAGAGGGAGCGCAGAAGGAGGGACAAGTGCTGCATCTACTGTGGCAAGCCTGGTCACTTCCGAGCATCATGTCCCGAACTCTTGGGAAAAGGACCGCCCCGTCCAGCCGAGGGAGGGTTGTGACGGGGCCTACCCTCTCTCCCGGACTCCCTGGCCAAGGAATCTACATCCCGGTCTCCATCTCCTGGGGTGAGTCTGTCCACTCTTGTCAAGCTTTGATAGACTCAGGGGCGGCTGGGAACTTTATGGATATTCACTTCGCCCAAAGCATCAATATTCCGACTGCACCTCTTGAAGTCCCACTGTCTGTGTCTGCCCTCGATGGCCAAGCGTTAGGTGATGGAAGAGTCACCCAAGTTACTTCTCCAGTTTTCCTCCAGTCTCAAGGTCACAAGGAAGAAATATCCCTGCACCTGATTCCTTCACCTGAGTTCCCAGTTATTCTAGGCCTTCCTTGGCTTACTCGCCACAACCCTCGCATAGACTGGGTAACAAGCCAGGTTGTGGAATGGGGCCCTGCATGCCATGCCTCTTGTCTGCTCTCTAGCTCTCCTGTGTCTCCTGCCGAGCCCCCTGATCTCACCGAGTTATCTCAAGTTCCCACAGAGTACTGGGATCTCAAGGAGGTATTCAGCAAGAGCAGGGCCGCCGTTCTTCCTCCGCACCGGGCCTACGACTGTGCCATCGACTTGCTCCCTGGGACTACCCCTCCTCGTGGCAGACTGTTTTCACTCTCTCAGCCAGAACGCAAGGCCATGGAGGAATACCTCAAAGATGCCCTGGTCTCTGGGTTTATTCGACCCTCCACTTCACCTGCTGGAGCCGGCTTCTTCTTTGTCGGCAAGAAGGATGGGGGGCTCCGACCATGTATTGATTACAGGGGCCTGAATAAGATCACTGTGCGCAACCGATATCCCCTTCCGCTGATGTCCACAGCTTTTGACCTGCTCCAAGGCGCCACCGTCTTCACCAAGTTGGACCTACGGAACGCATACCACCTCATCCGTATCCGACAGGGAGACGAGTGGAAGACTGCCTTTAACACCCCGTCTGGGCACTACGAATACCAGGTGATGCCCTTCGGACTCACCAACGCACCAGCTGTTTTTCAGGCCCTAATCAACGACGTCTTAAGGGACATGATTAACCTATACGTTTTTGTCTACCTCGACGACATCCTTATCTTTTCCAAGACCGTGCAGGAGCACCGCCACCATGTCCGCCAGGTTCTCCAGAGGCTGCTACAGAACAATCTGTTCGCCAAGGCCCAGAAATGCGAATTTCATGTTCCCGAGGTCTCCTTTCTGGGATTTATTGTACGGACAGGCCAACTCCAAATGGACCCTGCCAAGACTCTGGCCGTCCGGGATTGGCCTACTCCCAAGTCCGTTAAGGAGGTTCAGCGGTTCTTAGGATTCGCTAACTTCTACCGCAAGTTCATCAGGAACTTCAGTTCTGTGGCAGCACCCATGTCAGACCTCACCAAAGGGACAGGTGGATCTTATGGCTGGTCTCCTCAGGCAGAAAAGGCGTTCAAAGACCTCAAGGACCGCTTCTGCACGGCACCCATTCTGGTTCTCCCGGACACCTCCCAACCATTCATCGTGGAGGTGGACGCCTCGGACAGTGGTGTCGGCGCGGTGCTCTCTCAACGTTCGGAAGGAAAGCTGCACCCCTGCGCTTACTTCTCCCACCGCCTGAGTCCTGCTGAGTCCCGGTACGATGTGGGGGATCGAGAACTGCTAGCGGTCAAACTGGCCCTTGAGGAGTGGAGGCACTGGCTGGAGGGAGCACAACATCCATTCCTGGTTTGGACTGACCACAAGAACCTGGAGTACCTCCAGCAAGCCAAGAGACTGAACCCTCGACAGGCTAGGTGGGCCCTGTTTTTCAGTCGGTTTGACTTCACCCTCTCATACCGCCCCGGCTCCAAGAACACCAAACCTGACGCACTGTCCAGACTGTTCTCTGCCACTAACAGGGAGAATGAAGTCGGGCCTATTATCCCGGTGTCCCGGATTGTGGCCCCTGTCCGCTGGGGTATTGAGGAGGCTGTCCGACGAGCCCAACGCCAGGACCCCGGTCCTGGGACGGGGCCACCAGGCCTCTTGTACGTCCCACATCAAGCCCGGGCCAAGGTTCTCCAGTGGGGTCACTCTTCCCCTCTCACCGCCCACCCGGGAGCTCGGAGGACCCTGGACTTCCTGAAAAGACGCTTCTGGTGGCCTAACATGGAGAAGGAAGTAAGGTCATTTGTCCTGTCCTGTGAGGTTTGCACCAGAACCAAGAACCCACGACAGCGTCCCCAGGGTCTCCTGCATCCTCTGACCATTCCCCGGCGTCCCTGGTCCCACGTGGCAGTCGACTTTATCACGGGTCTCCCTGAGTCACAAGGTAACACGGTCATTTTGGTCTTAGTTGACAGATTCTCCAAGGCCTGCCGCTTCATACCACTGTGCAAACTCCCCTCTGCTCTTGAAACTGCGAAACTTTTGTTTAATCATGTCTTCCGAGTCTTTGGTCTTCCACAGGACATCGTCTCAGACCGAGGGCCCCAGTTCTCCTCCCGAGTGTGGCACGGGTTCTGCAAGGTCATCGGAGCCACTGCCAGCCTCTCCTCTGGGTTTCACCCACAGTCCAATGGTCAGACGGAGAGGCTCAACCAGGACCTGGAAACCACCCTGCGAGGCCTGGCTATGGATAACCCGACATCGTGGAGCACCTGGCTGCCATGGGCGGAGTACGCCCACAACACCCTGCAGTCATCGGCCACCAAGCTGTCGCCATTCCAGTGCCAATTCGGGTTCCAGCCACCTCTGTTCCCGGACCAGGAGGAGGACGCGGGGGTGCCCTCGGTCAACCAATATGTGAGACGGTGTCGCAAGACCTGGAGCAAGGTCAGGAAGACCCTCATACAGACCTCCAGAACCAACCAGACTCAGGCCAACCGCCATAGAAGACCTGCACATGCTTTCCGCCCTGGGCAGCGTGTTTGGCTGTCCACTAAGGACCTTCCACTGCGGGTGGAGAACCGCAAGCTTGCTCCTCGCTACATTGGCCCCTTCAAGGTGGTGCGCAGGGTGAACCCTGTCTCCTACCGGCTCCAGTTGCCCCGGACTCTGAGGATCAACCCCACTTTCCATGTTTCCCTGTTACGGCCCGTACTGACGTCTACGTATGCCCCTGCCCCTAGGAACCCCCCACCCCCCCGCATCTTCCAGGGGCAGACTGTGTTCACTGTGAATCGCCTGCTTGACTCTCGCCGGGTCCGCGGCGGGTTGCAATATCTGGTGGACTGGGAGGGCTATGGTCCTGAGGAGCGCTGCTGGGTTCCTGCTCGGGATGTCCTTGATAAAGAACTATGTCGGGACTTCCATTCGGCCCATCCGGATCGCCCTGGGAACGTCAGGAGACGCTCCTAGAGGGGGGGGTCCTGTTAGGACTAGGACTGTTTTGGCCTCTAGAGGCCGCTGTTATTTCCTTTTCATGTCGTGTTTATTTTGGCCTCTAGAGGCCGCCACTGTTCCTGTGTCTTGTGTTTGTGTTAATTGCCTAATTATCTTCACCTGTGTCCTTAATTAGTTTGTCTATTTATACCCCTGAGTTCAGTCCTCTTGTCACGGAGTCTTTGTGCTGTTATGTTTATCTCCAGTTTCCTTTGTACTGTGTTTTTTGATCTTCTTAGCTTTTGTATTTTTGCACTTTGCTTTTCTTTTGGATTATTCTCTTTGGTTTTTTTTTTGTCTTTTGTTTTGCCCTGTATATAGTGTATATAGTTTAAATAAACCTTTTGATTCTTTTTCTACTTCCGCCTCACGCCTCTGCATTTGAGTCATCCCCCTGGTGGCCTAGTGGGGGTTTGCTGGATTATCACACCAACGAACCAGGTTCGAATCCCAGCAAAACCCTAACAGCCACATTGTCTGAGCCAACAGGTGTAGTAGGTAGTGGGGATAACCAGTCTGCTTCCTCTTCCTCTGCCCCCCAGCCAACTCCTTGTCATGACCGGTTGCTGTATGTGCCTAGGGAATGGAAATGTCCAATGTTCCGAGGCCCGGGTGGCATGGGTGTGGCCGAGTGGATTGAAGAGGTACGTGCCAGTGTCCGTGCTAGACATTTGAAGTCCATTGACCAGGCTTACTTTATTTATGATCACTTGGAAGGAGAGGCCAAGAATGAAATAAAATTCAGGCCTGCCTGTGATCGAGAAGACCCAGAGAGAATTCTTTCCATTCTCAAAGATTTATATGGTTGTTCCCAGTCTTATGTGTTATTGCAGGAGGCGTTCTTTTCCCGTCGTCAACTGGAAGGGGAGTCTTTGCAGGAGTACTCACATGCCTTGTTTCGTTTGATGGATCAGGTTGTAGCCAGTGCCCCTAATGGTGTTCCTAATTCAGATATTTTGTTGCAAGATCAATTCATCAAGAACATGTTGGATCCATCTCTCCGCAGAGTCCTGAAACAGAGTGTTCGTAGCAACCCTGTGGCTACTTTGTTGGACTTTTGTAGCGAGGCCCTAAGGTGGGAACGAGAGGGAAGAGTGAGTGAAGGTAGGCAAAGAAGTTATTCAGTGCCTTCTCTTTGTGCTGTAGTTACATCGAAGGCACACCCTGCTCCTTCAACCTCCACAGAGGTCCAGAAAGGGTTGTTGTTGGAGATCGTTGAGATCAAGGAAATGCTAAAGCGCCAGCAGGAGCAGCTTAATCAACTCTCCCAACAGGTTTTGCAGATGCAGAATGCCACTCGGCCTCGCTCTAGGAGTCGTAATGACTCTGTGATTTGTAGGCGATGTGATCAGCCAGGGCATTATGCCAGCCACTGTGATAATGAATGCGCATCCCAGACTTTTCATGCTCCTCTACCAGTTAGGCCGTCAAGCTCAACCCAGCCGTCGGGAAACTAGAACCCTCTGGAGTGCAAAGCCACATTTCAGATGGGGGCACATTTGGCTCGAGTGGGGAGGGAAGGGGTGAACCCTTGGTGTTACAGGTCATTGGGGCCTGTCCATATGTAAATGTGTCAATTGGTGGAGTGGAGGTACGTTGCTTGCTCGATACTGGATCCATGGTGTCCACCATATCTGAATCCTTCTTTTTTAAAAACTTTAAGGAAAAGCTTCAGGCCTGTAACTGGTTACAGCTGAAGGCTGCAAATGGGTTGGAAATTCCTTACCTTGGCTATGCAGAATTCGATGTGGAGGTCTTTGGTAAGGTCATTCCCAAACGTGGCGTGTTGGTGGTTAAAGAGACCCCAGCATCCCAGGTGAGTCCAGCTACTCCTGGTATATTGGGAATGAATGTCATAGCACAGTGCTATAAGGAGTTGTTCCAGCAGCACGGCTCTTCTTTTTTCGATCTCCCCGGTGACACCCAGGCTGTGGGGGCTTGGAAGCATGCTTTTCAGGCTTGCCAGATGCCTCAATCAAGGGCATTAAAGACATGTTTTGCTAAAGTCAGAGGTAAACTCCCTATTCACATACCTGGGGGGACTGCTCGATGGGTAGCTGCTACTTGTTCACAGCAGCTTGCTCTCCAGTCGCCTACAGTAATGTTTGAACCATGCAGTAGCATGGATGCGCAACAGGTGGATTTGTTGCTGGCCCCTGCGGTAGTCAAGGTGGTTAGGGGTACAGTGTATGTTCCTGTGTTTAATGTTGGCACTTGGGGCATTCGGTTGCACTCTCAGGCATTGCTAGGTCAGGTGAGCCCCGTGCAGATTGTTAGCCTTCCACCAGGGGTTAGTGAGGTAGGGGAATCTGCATCTGGTAATGTCACTGCTGTCATTAATTCTCAGCAGGAACAGATGGATAAGATGGAGGCATTAATTCAGGCTATGGATTTGTCTGCTCTTCCAGAGGCTGACCAGACAAAGGTGAGGTCACTACTGCTCAAACACAAATCAGTATTCTCAACATATGACGGAGATCTGGGCTGCACCAGCCTGATCCAGCACGAGATCCCACTGCTTGATGATGCCCCAGTGCGACAACGGCATCGGAGGATCCCTCCTTCTGATTATGAGGCTGTAAAAGCCCATATCAATCAGTTATTGGAAACCCGTGTGATCAGGGAGAGTTGCAGTCCCTATGCCTCCCCAATTGTGTTAGTCAGAAAGAAGGACGGCAGTCTACGGCTTTGCGTGGACTACCGACAGCTTAATAGTAAGACGCGTCGTGACTCATTCCCCCTTCCTCTGATTGAGGAATTGCTGGACGCTCTCTGTGGGGCCCGTTGGTTTTCTACCATGGACCTCACCAGTGGGTATAATCAGGTGCTGGTGGCAGAAAACGATAAGCCTAAGACTGCGTTCCGTACCCCGTTTGGGTTGTTTGAATTCAATCGTATGCCCTTTGGGCTTTGCAATGCGCCAAGTACATTTCAGCGTTTGATGGAACGCATGTTTGGAGCGCAGCATTTTGAGACTTTGCTATTGTATCTTGACAATATCATTGTCTTTTCTGCTTCTGTTGACCAGCACTTACAGAGGCTTGATGCCGTGTTGACACATCTGCACCAGGAGGGCCTTAAAGTGAAGATGGAAAAATGCTGTTTCTTTCAAACTGAGGTAAAATATCTGGGGCATGTGATTTCCAAAGATGGTATAGCTACCGAACCGGACAAAATCAAGGCAGTCTCCAACTGGGCTCGGCCCCAAAATGTGTCGGAGCTCCGCTCATTTTTGGGGTTTGCTAGCTACTATAGGTGTTTCGTTAAGGGCTTCTCCCGGGTGGCCGCCCCTCTTCATCAACTTGTGGCGGAGGTGGGGGGAGGATGGCATAGCAAAGGGCGGAAAGTTCCGTTCGGGGGTGCCTGGACTGAGTCATGTGAATAGAGTTTTGAGGAGCTTAAGCTTTGACTAATTGAGGCGCCTGTGCTTGCATATGCAGATTTTGCTCTTCCCTTTATCCTTGAGATAGATGCTAGCTATAGCGGGCTGGGTGCCGTACTATCCCAGGAGCAGGGGGGCAAAGTGAGACCTATCGCCTATGCAAGCCGCGCCCTTAGTCGTTCGGAGCGGAAGATGCCAAATTATAGCTCCATGAAATTGGAATTTCTGGCTTTGAAGTGGGCTATGGCTGACAAATTTAGGGAGTACTTGTTGGGGCATAAGTGTGTGGTATGGACTGACAACAACCCCCTGAGCCACCTACAGACTGCAAAGCTTGGTGCCACCGAGCAGCGCTGGGCCTCCCAACTCGAGGTGTTTGATTATTCTATCAGGTATCATTCAGGGAGGGTCAATAAGAATGCCAACGCGCTGTCGCGGCAATACCCACCAGTTGGGCCCCCAGACCTGGTTAATTCTGGCCAGGGACCCGATGGGGTTGGGACCTCTCTGCGCCAGCTGCAGGAATCCATAGGTGTGGTTAAACCTTTCGGGGTGTTTCAGTCCGTTGTTTCTGTGTTGCCTGTGCCTGCTTCTTATGATTTGTGTGCCCTACAGGAAAAGGATGGGGACCTTGGCACTTTTGCACGGTTCTGGAGGCGGGGGAAGCGCCCTGATGCCACTGAAAGGCGGCAGCTGTCCAGGCCCGTATTGGAGTTAGTGCGGCAGTGGGACAGAATCGTGGAACAGGATGCTACCCTTTATCGTAGGGTGTATTGGCCTGACGGCGGTGAGGACACCCTCCAGGTGCTGCTTCCCAAGCAGCTCCACGAGGAGGTCCTCACCCAGTTACACCAAGGACATGGCCATCAGGGGGTGGAAAGGACCACCAAATTGGTCCAAGCACGGTGTTATTGGCCAGGTATGTACCACGACATTAAGGAATGGTGTCAGCAATGTGAACGCTGCACTATTGCTAAGCCCACCCCAGCAGGGAAGGCTCCTATGGGCCATCTTTTGGCTGCGCGGCCCAATCAAGTATTGGCCATTGATTTCACCATCTTGGAGAGGGCTCGAGATGGTAGGGAACACGTCTTGGTAATGACAGACGTGTTTTCTAAGTTCACCCAAGCAGTACCAACGCGGGACCAGAGGGCTACTACCGTGGCAGACATTCTGGTCCGAGAATGGTTTTATCGATTTGGCATTCCAGCCAGAATCCATTCCGATCAGGGAAGGAATTTTGAAAGTGCCTTAGTGAACCAGTTGTGCCAGCTTTATGGTGTTCACAAGACCCATACCGCGGCACGGTGGTGTAGTGGTTAGCGCTGTCGCCTCACAGCAAGAAGGCCCTGGGTTCGAGCCCCGGGGCCGGCGAGGGCCTTTCTGTGCGGAGTTTGCATGTTCTCCCCGTGTCTGCGTGGGTTTCCTCCGGGTGCTCCGGTTTCCCCCACAGTCCAAAGACATGCAGGTTAGGTTAACTGGTGACTCTAAATTGACCGTAGGTGTGAATGTGAGTGTGAATGGTTGTCTGTGTCTATGTGTCAGCCCTGTGATGACCTGGCGACTTGTCCAGGGTGTACCCCGCCTTTCGCCCATAGTCAGCTGGGATAGGCTCCAGCTTGCCTGCGACCCTGTAGAATGATAAAGCGGCTAGAGATAATGAGATGAGATGAAGACCCATACCACCCCTTACCATCCTCAAGGGAACGCTCAATATGAGCGGTTTAATCGGACATTACATGGCCTCTTGTGCACCTTGCCTCTGTCGAAGAAGGCAGATTGGCCACGTTACCTTCCCCAAATTTTGTTTGCATACAACACTACCATACATCAGACCACTGGTGAGTCCCCCCATTTGCTTATGTTTGGACAGGAACCTAATTTGCCGGTCGACTTTCTCCTTGGCAGGGTTCCAGCTAATGCCTCGGAGCCTGTCAGCGACTGGCTGCTAGAGCATCAGGCCCGTTTACAGACAGCTTTCGATGGTGCTAGGGAGCGCATCGAAATGGCAGCCCGTCTCCGGAAGAAGCGTCATGATCGGGACGTTAAGGGTGTCTCCATTGCTGAGGGTGAGGTGGTACATCTGCGCAATACTGGCGTCAGAGGTAGGAATAAAATGCAGGATGCATGGAGCCCCACCAGGTACCTGGTGGTGAGGGCACCAGGACCTGAGGGGGCATGTATTCCATTGCTCCATGCGACCAACAGGCTGAGGTTAAGCAAGTGCATCACAGCTTGCTGAAGCGAGCCCCACCCGAGGTCATGGTTTCTGGCCAAACCCCTGCTAACACTGCCATACTGGATCACACACTCATGGGTACCGATGAGGGCCTGGAGGGGTGGTGGATTGTGTGCCCTACGGAAGGGGAGGGTTTGGCACCCCCAACGAGGGCTGTCCGGGCAGAGTCCCCTACGAGGGTGTTGCCTGCGACAGACTCCCCTCCCCCGTTAGTTCAGCGGGAGGCGGGTCCCTCAACGTCTACATCAATGACTTTGGTTGACCTGCCTCACTGCACCGTAGTAGGTCCCCCTGATGTGGCTCATTCTGTGGCCGAGGCTGAGCTCAGCGTGCCCCGGCGTACCAATAGGGAGACAGCAGGGAAGCACACAAATGTCCACCATCTTCCCCAGTCAGCAGTATCGTCTGGCTAAACCCATTGACTCGTTGTGGTGTTTTCGATGGGGGTAGGGCCTATTGGGGTAGCTTTTCTTGGGTGTATCGTCGGGGCGATGATACAAAAACGCTGGGGGCAGATTGTAACCGGGAGAACACCGGTAGGGGCGGAACAATAATGTGGTGACTGGTTCCCCCGGTCCTATTTAAGTGCGGGACCAATGGCGCAAGCTAGGTTCGACTTGTGGTGTTTCTGGGGTGCTGCGGACAGTGGCTGTGCGTTTTTGCTATCCTTTTAGTGATTTTTGGACTGTGCCGCTGCTTTGGCTAATGCAGCGGGTTACTCCCTTACAAACGCTGATTTCAACAGGCTCTGGTATTGTGTGCCTTCTGTTGACCGTCATAGTCGTGGACGTCGAGTGTCTTGTGTTGCTTTCCAGTGGCCTAACTCCCAAGATCCATTGCTGTTTTGCCTGAGGCGAGGTTTGTCCTGCTCCCTGTCGCAGTTTCCCATCTTGGCGTGAGAGGCCTATTGTGGGGCTGTGGCTTGTTTGTCTGCTGCTTTTTTTTGTATTGTCTTTTTTTTCCGTTTGGTTGTTTTTTTGTCCCTTTTTATTCTTATTTTGCATTTATGTGATTGCTGGTCCAAGTTTGTCCTTGCATGCACTGGGAGCTTGCTTTGTTTGGCTTGAATCAGTGCTGTCTGTTAGTTTATGTATTATGTGCATTGTTCTTTTTTTTCTTTTTTATTTGTGCAAGCAATCCAACTACTGTGAATTTTCCTTCTCTCCCTCTAGCTCCCCTCCACCTGGTCCCAGGTAGTGAGTGTTTAAGGCTGTAGTGTGTAGATTGTTTTTTTTTTTTACCTTTAATTTTTTGTGTGTGTATTTTTCAGTTTTATTGTGTGTATAATTTAGTTTGTGTAATTTATAGTACTGGCCTTTGTCCTTGTGTTTGACCCTTTTTTTTCTTGTTTGTAGTGTGCACGGGTGGTGGTTTCTTCTATCTAGTCTGTCATAGTCTTAACCTTGCTAATTAATAGGTGTGGTGGGAGAGTGAGAGCGACAGAAGGGAAGTTCCCCTTTTTTTTTATCCAGTTTTGGCTAACAGTCTGCTTATTTATCCATATATTTGTGTGTTGCCTCCATTTTATCGCTTGTGAAAAAGAGGGAAGAGGAAATAAAAAGAAATCCTATATTCATATTTCCTTGGTCTGTCCCTTGTTTTCATGAGTGTTGCAGAACGAACCTGTTTTAAGCTTCGAGTCAACCTTTTCAGTCTTGGGGTAGCGCCCCAAGTGGCGTAGTCGAGCACATTGGTTTCCCACTGGTCACAACAGCATTTTTGAAATGTTGTCTGTAGTCTCTGAGATGGAAGCGTGAGGAAAACAGCACACAACCATGGACTCTCCTCCAATATTTTTCACAGTGAAATCACCCACAACAAGGGTTGTAGGATTAACAGGTGTTGGCTGCTGCTTTCTACCTCTACTGCGAGCTTTATTTTTGTTATTCAAATTCTGCCACTTTCTAGGAACTACTGGTTCCATGTCTGTAAGGCACTGAAATATGTTCTGGAGTGTAATGGGCTGTGTATATCTGTAGTTTTCAGCCCAGTGGTATTCATGGACTGTAGGTCTGACGACATCAGACCGCAATGGAGTTGAAGTTAATGCCCTTTTGTTTTTGGGTCTAGCACCTTGTCTTTTCCAGCAATCAGTACTCACATTTTGCTTTGTGTAGTCAACCGATTCATCCAAGTTCCCATCATTCAGATGCTGAACATTCCCCGCATTCCCCTTAGCGGTATCGGCTGCTGGACTCCCTTCAATCCTTAATAGACGGGCATTAATCATAGATTCCAGGCTAGAAATTCTTTTTTCAAGCTCAGTCCATTTGTTACTAGAGTTCCTTGGTTTCCCTATTTTGCTATAATCCAGTCTTCTGTGTCAGTTGCTTTGTCTAACTTCTAGGTTATCTTGTACAAATGGGAGAAAACATCTGTCCTTCCTTGCTAAACTTGTTGAATGTAAGTAAAAAGAAAGCAAATAAGAAAAAATAGAGAAATAGTGAAAAAAGCAGAAAAGAGGAGTTCAAGCAGGAGCAAAGCAAAAAGCGTCCTACTCGCTTGAGTAGGAGGAGTGAGTGTTGGGACTATATGGAAAAAAGTTGGGACTATATGGAAAATGCAAGTAAAAAAAGAAAGCAGTGACTTCTAAATTTACTTTGACTTGTATTTCATTGCAGACAGGATGAGCCCAAGATATTTAATGTTTTGTCTGGTCAACTTCGTTTCATTTGTTAATATACATCCATTCTTGGGTTTCAGGCCCACAACACATTTCAAAAAAAGTTGGTACGAGGACAATTTAGGGCTAGTAATGAAGTAGAACAATTAAATAATGATGTGATTTGAAAAAGGTGATGTCAACAGGTGATTGTAATCATGATTTGGTACAAAATCAGTATCCAGGAAAGGCCTAGTCTTTGAGGAGCAAAGATGGACTGAGGAGCTCCAGTTTGTCAACAAATGTGTGAGAAAATGATTGAAATGTTTAAAAACAATGTTCCTCAAAGAAAGATATGAATGGATTTGGATATTTCACCCTCTATGGTGCATAAGATCATTAAACGATTCAAGGAATCTGGAGGAATTTCAGTGCATAGGCAAGGGCATAAGCCTAAGCTGAACACCTGTGATCTCTGATCCATCAGACGGCACTGCATCACGAATCGTCATTCATCTATAGCTGATATAAACACATGGGTTTGAGATTACTTTTGGCAAACCTTTGCCAAGCACAACAATACAAAGTTATATCAACAAATGCCAGTTAAAACTTTACTTTGCAAAAAGGAAGCCTTATATTAACTGTGTCCAGAAGTGCTGTTGACTTCTCTGGGCTCACAGGCATCTGGGATGGACCAACACACAGTGGTAATGTGTATTGTGGTCAGACGACTCAGCATTCCAGGCCTTTTTTGGAAGAAATGGACGCTGTGCGCTCCAGACCAAAGACAACAAGTCCAAAAGCCAGGGTCTGTCATGGTATGGGGTTGTCTCAGTGCCCTTGACAAAGGTAACTTACACTTCTGTGATGGCAGCATTAATGCAGAAAAGTACACTGAGATTTTGGAGCAACATATTCTGCCTCCAAGAGGACAACGTTTCCAGGGATATTTCAACAAGACAGTGCAAAACCACATTCTACACACATTACAAAGGCATGGCTGTGGAAGAAGAGGGTGCCTGTCCCCTCTGTCCAATGTGTGGAGAATTCTGAGACAAAAAATATGACAATGATGACCCCGTACCGTTGCACACCTTAAGATCTGTTTGCAGGAAGAACGGGACAAAATAACGACTGAAACACTTCTTCACTTAGTGTCTTCAGTCCCTAAACATTTTTAAGTGTTGTGAAAAGGAATGGCAACATTATAAAGTGATAAATGCTTAACTATACCAACTTTTTTTTAATCTTTATTTTGGGAAAGAAAATTTGTTAAGTAAAACATCAAATAATGTGCTGCTGTATTGTTTTGAGTGCAATACAGGTCAAAGGGTATTTACAAATCATTGTTTTCTGTTTAAATTTAAACTTCAATATATCCTCCCAACTTTTTCTGATTTCAGGTCATTAAAAAAAAAAGATTTTTAGATACTCCAGATTAGGTCCTATGATACAATAAGAAAAAGTGTAGTGTGACATACAGTATATTGATATCATACCAAGTCCTAAGTGTTTTAAGTGCCTAGTGCAATTAGGGATTTATTAGTGGTGTTCTCACGCCCCTTTTGGTTTACATTCAGAAATGCAATGTCTTTTTATAACTCCACAGACAGCTGAAGACTCTAAAATCAAAACTCCTATATCAAACACAGTCATATACTTGCCGCACCTTTTGCACAATATAAATAGTTCAGGCTGCAAATTCTATCAATTACGTGTGTGTGTCTGTGTGTCTGTGAGAGAGAGAGAGAATAACATTCATTTCTGCAGTTTTAAGAATTTTTAATGATTTGATGATAAACAAAAAACACAACAACAGCACAAGCTCTATACATGTGAAACTGCATAAATATGCTGAATAAAATACGCCAATCTGTTCATGTTTTCTTCCAGAACTTGCTGTAGTCCTCCAGTTTAAAGTCATCCTCAAATTCATCATCCTTTCGTTTGGCCACTCCCTTCTTTGGATCCCTCTTTCGCATCCTGGCCTTTCTCTCCTCCTCTGACAGAGTTGTAATGTCCACAGGCATCTGAGAGAGAACACAACCAGGAAATAATTGGCGCTGGGTTGGTGGAAAATGTAGGGTCCTTATATTTTCTATATGAATAGTGGAACAAAATGGCTCACAATTACATGTACGGTTGAATGCAAATTTTGTATACCTTTCCTTCAAAAACCAAAAAGGCATTTAATATCCCTTATCACAAGGGGAAAATTGTCAAATAATACCATACTAATAAGAATATATATATGTTATTTACCAGCTGGGAGGTCTGTATTGTGAAATACCGTGACCTCTGGGCCAAGGTCAGTATTCAAGGCCGAGGTCATGGTATTTCACCATACGGACCGACCTTAAGCTGGTAAATAATCTCATCTCTCATTTTTTTCCCTTTACCAAATTCTAACAGAAAACGAGAGCGCCCGAAAGGGAAAGCCGAGGCGAGCTGCCATTTTGAATCCTCATTCACGGCTGTAATGCAAATGGCTTCCTCCTCGGTATACAAGTGCACTTATATGACAGGAAAAAAACTACATTTTGCTGCCTATGTAGTCCCCTATTTATACAAAATTGAGTCATTCAGGATTCAGCCATGTTTTTGCTCGGCGTTAGCAACATTTAGAGCAGTGATTCTCAAACTAGTGGTACGCGGGCTCCATTCTAGTGGTACGCCAAAGAATCACTTAATTAAATATAAATAAAATTTAAAAAATAAAATAAAACGTGAAATACTATCCATAATATCCGAATGGATGAAAATATCTTATCAACCGATGACAAGAAAATGAAAGGAGATACAAATTAAGTTAATAATTTTAAAAAGTTTGCAAGTGCTTCTGGGTAGCCATACGTAGCGTACGTACGCATTCCCGCCGGTTCCGCTGACAGACGGTTATCCGCCATTGGTAGACTAGGCTGTGATGGGAAAAGGTGGAAGTGGCTTTGCTAATTATGACGAGTACGACAAAATTACTGTCGTGGCTTAAATCCGTGAATGGGAGCGTGGATCAGGAGAGAGGGAGAACTGAAGAGGATGCGTGTGAGCCGAGCGCAGATGCTAACGACAGTGGCAAAACCAGCCCCAGAACTGCTAGCAAACGGCAGAAACCAGTGAGGAGGAAGTATGACGAAAAATAGATAAAATTGGGATTCATTTGGAGCGGGACAGAGGAGCTGCCCAGGCCGCAGTGTGTTGTATGTGGGGACGTTCTGAGCAATGAGTCCATGAAACCGTCGCATCTCAAACGGCATCTTACAACCAAACACACAGCACTAAAGGACAAACCAATGGATTTTTTTTTTACAAAAACGTGATGAACTGAAGCAGTCCAAGTCCACCATTCTGTCCTATGGTACACCCGTAGCCAAAGCACAGGAAGCTTCATATCGTGCCAGCCTCCCGATCGCCAGAGCCGGTAAGCCGCACACAATCGGGGAACTGCTGTGTTTGCCATTAGCATTATTTAAGTACATTGTTTTATTTTCCTATATTTAAACACAGTGTTACTGTTCAAAGTACTGTGTGTAATGTTACAGTGGCCAACAATATTAAATATACTTGTTAAATAAAACCGCCTTGTTTTTAATGAATACTTAGGCCTACTATGCTACTGTATTTTAATGTTGGTCATTATGGTGGTACTTGGAGAGCCAAATATTTTCTGAGGTGGTACTTGGTGAAAAAAGTTTGAGAACCACCGAGTTACAGGTTTTTAGCTTTCTCCTGAAATGTTTTCTTTTATTTCTTCTTCCTCAGGGTAGTAAAACTCGCTTTCGCTGTGAACACTGTCGTTATCGCTATCCATGCTGTAAAATTAATGCTATTCTCCTGAGAAACATGAAAATAAATGTTGATAAAAATTGCTACTATGTTTGTTGTTGTGAACGAGCGAGTCGCCAGAGGTCCATAACCGGGGTCCGTATCGTAGGACATGGACCCACTCGCCAGCCAATCAGAGCACAGGATTTGATGGAAACCGGACTGTGAAAAAAATAATGTGGGGCTATGTTACGGTATGTTCATTGTTGTGAAGGAAGATGTGTATATATATTTTTTTGTCCCCTTTCATAGCTCTTACGGTGTGTTCACGACTACAAGATTCCTGCAAAATTAAAAAAAAAAACAACACTGTGAATCATCAAAGACTATGACCATCATTCAGCCGGGGACGCTACAGTCCGTAACCAGGGTCCGTACCGTAGGATACGGACCTGCTCGCCAGCCAATCAGAGCGCAGGATTTGGACCACGAAACAAATATGTTAACAGATACTAATAATGAAAATGTACATCACTGTAATCTTTATACATGTGATATAAAACATGGCATTTAATCCTTGATTCTGAAGACTTCTGCTCTTTGTTTTGTATTTGTGTAAATTTCTCTGGCAATTAAAATACACTAAGTAACTTTAAAAACGCACATTGATAAAACTTGCTGAATTCGTGCTGAGTTTATCTCAAGAAGAAAAGAAATATATCACAATGGAAAAATAACTTCGTTCCGCCCGAATAAGTTCCAAATCTGTGCTCAAATCAGAATTTAAGGGAGTTGTACTCAATAACGTACAATATGACTCGGGTAGTCAATGACATGGACAGGCTTTAATTTTCAAACAAATTTTGCATACACTGTACACACACAATCTTGCCTATAAATACCCGGGGGAAATGATGGGAAAATTGTCATTATTGAAGATGCCACGCCTAAGCCAAAATCAACGTGAACAGGCCATCGGGATGTTGCGTGCCGGAAGTACACAGACAGAGGTCGCCCGGCACTTCGGTGTTCATCATTCAACCATTTCCCGTTTGAGTCAGCGTTACAGACAGACAGGGAGCACCAGGGATCGTCCACGCCCTGGTCAGCCTTGAGTCACGACGCCAGTTCAGGATCAGCACTTCAGGCTAGCTCACCTCCGTGACAGATTCCTGACACCCTCAGTCACTGCTGCTGAGACCCCTGGACGACACAGACCCAGAATCTCCAGCATGACGGTCCGAACATGGACCAACTGTCACTTTGAATTTTTTTATTGTGAATTAATTCTTGAGTTTGACAATAAATGTCCTTTATCGATGTTTCAAGATGTGTGTGCATTACATACAATATCATAAATTTCAAATATATGCATGGATCTAAAGTGATATCGTGTTGAATTCCACTGTGCGTTTTTAAAGTTACTTAGTATATTAAAAATCATTTTTCTTATTTTCTCTTTTAGGTCATGTGATAGTAACTAGATATTAACTAGATTGTGTCAAAGGGAATGCAAACGTTTGAATGTTAATAAACTGCTAATTGAATATAACTGACAAAATATTTAAGCCATGTAATAGTGCAGTTTCAGCAAGCAAACAATGAATTCTCTTTTGTGTTTAAGCTTTAAAACAGGGGTACATATGTTTCCCCATGCAGAAACCAAGTGGGTGCAATAACTTAACTAAGTTACAACACTGCACTAACCATTATAATTCTCCGAGGTTCTTTGTATCTGATATTAATGGTGGAGCCGTCTGGACGAATGAGCAAGACCGGGTACATTCGCTCATATTTCTGTCTGCTACAGCGAACCACAGAGGATCTGTTGGAGCTTGACTGGGTGGTTGTGGTGTGAAACGAGGACACAGCAAGTAAACATCTCCGAGATATCACTTCCTGGAGACACCTAAAGTAGAGGAAATGTCACAAACATAAATATACAGAAAAAGGAAACGTGACCAGTGAATGGGACCTTGGGTGTTGTTAATACGCTACAGAGATAACGTAATAAAGTAAAAATATAATTCAAGGGCATTCATTTTAAAATAGTATACTGTGGTGTGGATACAGTTACTTTCTCTGTATACTGAATGATCTAAGACCTCCATATGCGGACAACATTTGGGCCTGAAGGAATCAGACCTGACGTCATACTTCCTCAAGTTGTAATAAGTATGGAATACAACAAAAAAAAGTGATTATTTTGCTATAACAGAACCTCACAAAGTTTTTTACTCCTATTACCCTGTTGCAACTTGCCAACGATTACACTTTTCCATTAATTAAACAATGACACAAAATGAGAACAATCCAACCTTTAATTGAAATACATTTATTCAGAGGAAAACAAATCCCTCATCAAGAAATAATTATTTTTAACAAAAACATATGTGCCACTATTATTGGCACTCCTGGAAATTATAGTGAACACAGTGTAACAGAAGCATGTTTCCCATTTAAACTGTACATTGTTGAGTTGATTGGTGTGTGTAGGAACTTTCAAATTGTAATCCATGACTTCCTGATGAACTGGGGAACAAACATGAGGCGACACAGGCCAAATTCCCTTTGTCATCAATCAGCATGGGAAAGAGAACACACAAACCAAATGAAGGAGAAGTGTGTGGACCTTCAGAAGTCAGGGGATGGTTATAAAAAATAGCTACTTTCCTGAAAATGTTCATTTCTACTGTTAGGACAATAATTTTTAAAAAGTGGACGCCAACTGGAACTGTTACAAACTTGCCTGGAAGCAGACCCAAGTTTATTTTTGCCCCATGTACAGTGAGGAGGATGGTAAGAGAGGCCAAAAAAAAAATCCCCCAAGGACCACTGTTGGTAAATTACACAAAGAAAAAGTTAAATCTTGGGGTTTCCAAGTCTCCAAAACCACCATCAGACACCACCTCCATGCCAACAGATTATTTGGGAGGTATGCCAGGAAAGAAAAAGCCTTTTCTGTCAGTTAACCACAAACATAAGCACCTGAAACTTGCAAGGCACTACTACAACTTTGACTGAAACTGTGTTCTGTGGTCTGATATAACAAAAATTGAGCTTTTTGGCAATAAAAAACACTCACTCAAGGTTGGTTTGGTGTAAAAAGAAGGATGGCTATAATGAAAAGAACCCGATCCCAACTGTAAAACATGGTGGAAGTTCTGTGATGTTTTTGGGGCCGTTTTTCCTCCAAAGGCCCTGGACTCCATGAAATACCAGGACATTTTAAATCAAAACCTGGCTGCGTCTGCCAGGAAACTGAAACTGGGTCGTCATTGGATCTTCCAGCAGGACAATGATCCGAAGCATATGTCTAAATCAACACAAAAATGCTTAACTGACCACAGAATCAAGCTTCTCCCATGGCCATCTCAGTCCCCTGATGTGAACCCCATTGAAAATCTGTGGGCTGAGCTGAAGAGGAGAGAGCACAAGAAAGGGCCTGGGACCCTGGATGATCTGGAGAGATTGTGTTCAGAGGAATGGTCTCAGATGCCCTGCTCTGTATCGCCAACCTTATAAAAATGTTATAGGAGACTCAGCGCTGTTTTACTGGCAAAGGGAGGTTGTACAAAGTATTAAAAGTAGGGGTGCCAATAATAATGGCACATGTGCTTTTGTTGAAAATAATTATTTCTTAATGAAAGATTTTGTTTTTCTCTGAATACATTTATTTCAAGTAAAAGGTTGGATTTCTCATATTTTCAGTGTGAGATGAAGCGACTTCACCAAAAGGTGGATTTTTTTCTAATCATTTTTGCTGATCTCTACAGGGGGTGCAATACTTTACAAAGTCAATCATGGAGGATACTGTAATATCTAAATATTTATATTAGTTTATAAACATTTAATGCTGTGAAATGTCCATGAAACAAATTATTTCCTGTTACAAATACATTAACAGCAGCTATAAATAGTCGTTCCCTCACTAGTGTTTCTTTCTTCTCTCACTTAAAGATAAGACAAAAAAGCAGATTAGAATTTTACTGAAACACCAGAAACAAAAACTCCTGAGGACTTTCACGTGGTGGAAAACCTACAGGAAGTGTTTTACCTCTGACTATAACAAAGTGCTGCCACTGGAGACTGCTTTCATAAATGATCACAGGTTTATAGTAATGTGCTAATAACTAAAGTCAATTCTAAACAGATTTTTTAAATATGCTCACGTTTATCAAAAGTATAAACTTCACATAGATTTAACTGATTAAAATGTTGTACTAAAGCAGTGGCTACAACTATTGACAGTCCATAATTACCGACACCTTTTCAGATTTACCAATAAAAAACTATTTTACGGGGCAGCACGGTGGTGTAGTGGTTAGCGCTGTCGCCTCACAGCAAGAAGGTCCGGGTTCGAGCCCTGTGGCCGGCGAGGGCCTTTCTGTGCGGAGTTTGCATGTTCTCCCCGTGTCCGCGTGGGTTTCCTCCGGGCGCTCCGGTTTACCCCACAGTCCAAAGACATGCAGGTTAGGTTAACTGGTGACTCTAAATTGACCGTAGGTGTGAATGTGAGTGTAAATGGTTGCTTGTCTATGTGTCAGCCCTGTGATGACCTGGCGACTTGTCCAGGGTGTACCCCGCCTTTCGCCCGTAGTCAGCTGGGATAGGCTCCAGCTTGCCTGCGACCCTGTAGAACAGGAAAAAGCAGCTAGTAGCCCAGGAGTAATAGGGTTATACCCGGAACAAATTAGTAACAAGCTGAAAATTTCAGAATATGTTCAGAATACCTTTAGGAATAACATACTAAAAGTCCCCGGAAATCCCCCTTGTGCTCTCTGAGAAATTCAAGATGGCATCCAAAATGGCTGCCAAATGGAGATCTGCCCATATCTCAGGCCCAAAACAAAATATTAATGCAATTAAAAGGTCAGAATATATGTTTTGTAGGGTAGGAGAGTAAATTCCAACATGTGTGTATTAATTATTGTGTATTAACATTATATAATAACAATGTACACATTATTATAACAGTATATTTGTGTATAGTGTGGATCCATTGGTTACTCGTTCACTCCGTATCATCCTATTCTGTTCACAAAACAACAAACACAATTACTAGGGGTTGGAGCACTTATTTTCATTAATATTAATTAAAGTAAATTGGTGGTGTAAAATGAAAAATGGCATGTTAAAAGGTCATGCTGAGTTCAGTCATTTTTAAAAGGTCATGCTGAGTTTAGTCATTTTTTGTCCGAACACACTGGCATTGCTAGTAGTAAAGACTGGCGCTAGAAACTCAAAGATTTTTTTTCCACCTTTAAACAAGCTTGAATAAATTCCCTACTTCATTGATGGTACAACAAAGGTCCAAGCATTACAACTGAGGCACTGAGAAGTGTTTAAGTCTACTCATTGTTTATAAGCAAGAGCTTTTATTGAGGCAGACCTTTTTGTCATGAAAGTCGCCGGAATGTTGAAGAAGTGTACTGAAACAGCTTGCCATTGTAGTTTTAGAAGATAGAGTTCTCAAATTTAATTTCCCTTTAATATTTTATCAAAGCTTAAAGATGCACTAAATATTAAGGAAATTGATGTCTAATTGTTGTCTTACATTATGTCATTGTATGTAGGTAGCCTACTAAGCTAATCTGTCAATCATGTCAACCATCAAATTCCATGTAATTTCCACATTAATGACCTTGTAATCTTGGTTAATTTTAATTTTAACAGTGTGACAATGGTGAATTTGCATTGCTTGTATGAGAGAACATATAATTTAACATTTTAATTGCATTTATATTATGTTTTATCCCTGAGATATTGAAAAATCTCCAATCGGCGGCCATTTTGGACGCCATCTTGAATTTCTCAAACAGCACAAGGTGGATTCCCGGGGACTTTTAGTATGTTATTCCTAAGGGTATTCTGAACATATGCTGAAAAATTCAGCTTGTTACTAATTTGTTCCGGGTTGGACTCAATTTTGAGCTAATGCTCTTGGGCTATAGAGATAATGAGATGAGAAAACTATTTTACAAAGGTGAGTTTCAGTTACAACAGTTATTATTGGTTAATTAAATCAACCGGAAGACCGCCCTCGCCCTTTGATCTTGTCGTCTGATGACACAGCTCATTACTTGAGATGGAATTTTTTTTAGCACGATCAGCAATCTGAGGAAAACCCAGACGTTATCATCGCAGGTAAGTATGGTGGAAAGATCATGGACATGTTTTTACTGATCAAATTCACCGATATTTCATGATCTCCTTATCGAAGCCTACTTTGTTTCTTACTCTTTCATTTGACAGTCACCATTTTGTATCTAAACGCGCATTTGAGAAGCCATGTGAGGTGTTGATAATAGAGATCGCTTTCACCGGTGTCCACCATTATCGACACCCTGTGGAATTAAGTGACATTTACAACTGTTATGGATCGATCTTTGTGTAACACTGTTGAAATCAATGAAGTACTTTAAAAAATAAAAGTGCTGTGATTTATAATAATTTTTTCTGATTCAAAACAGAATGAAATGCTTATAGAGTATTTAGAATCCTATTGCAATAAATAGAATTAGACCAGAATTAAATTCCTAGCATGTTTAAAAAAAAAATGCTTGAAATATTCAGATTTTTCTATTCCATTCAGAAAATATTTTTTTTGCAGTTTGTTGTAAATATCTACCACATATTACAATATCAGTAGACATTTTATATTTTGGTTCGAGGAATGACATGCGACCTTTGACCTGGATTTTCATGTGGTTACAATGTCGATTGCCTGTTGACATTTATTGGTAAACTACAAAACTAGAAATTAATACAAACAACAACGAATGATTAACAAAATGTGCTCTACGAAAATACTTAGAAAGTGGGGAGAAAGTGGAACAAAAAGATTTTCTGACAGGTTAAACATTATCACTTCATTTGTTTACAAACATTAGAATTACTTCATTTACATAACCTCGACATCGATATATTTACCGTATTTTCTGGACTATAGAGCGCACCTGTATATAAGCCGCATCCGCTCTATTTTTAAAAAAAAATTTAAAAAAAGATATACAAGCCGCACCGGGCTATAAGCCGCAGATATCTATGTTGAAAAATTAAATATTTACTGCATGTACAGAACGATTTTGTACTGTAAATGTACATGTATGTACCTGAACAGATTCTTTCCGAACAGTGCCTTTTAACACGGCAGCAACTTTGCTGATTAAAACGGAACAGAACCAAGAGAAAATAACCGGTATTTATTTACCTTCATTTCTCCTGTGTTTGAAACCACAAGTCACTTTAATCATCTTCGCTGGATTTGAAAATAATTACCAGTTAGTAATTTGTCGTGCGTGTTCTATCTGCTAAAGATCTGCTAATTCTTCTTTGCATTGATTTTTCGTCTATCTTATTTTTGATTCTACTTCCGGTTAGAGCGCCCCTAGCGGTGGAAGAAAAATCCACAGAATAGCCGCACCTTTGTATAAGCCGCATGGTTCAAAACCTAGGAAAAAAGTAGCGGCTTATAGTCCAGAAAATACGGTATATAAAATATATTTTGTACTAAATATAAAAGTCTATGTAAAACAAATTTTAAATAAAAACTAATGTTTTGTTAACTTAATACCACATTCCTATTATTATTATTTTAAATAAATAATCGTCTGGATGTCGATAATTGTGGAACGGTGTTGATAACTGTGGACAAAGCTGTCGATAACTGTGGACAAAGGCGTCGATAACTGTGGACAAAAGTGGTGATCACTGAAATGGTGTCAATAACTAGGACAAAGGAGTCGATAATTGTGGAACGGTGTCAATAACTAGACAAAGGTGTCGATAATTGTGGAACGGTGTCAATAACTGTGGACAAAAGGTGTCGATAATTGTGGAACGGTGTCGATAACTGTGGACAAAGGTGTCGATAATTGTGGAACGGTGTCGATAACTGTGGACAAAAGCGTCGATCACTGTGGAAGGGTGTCGATAAATGTGGACAAAGGCATCGATAATTGTGGAACGGCGTCGATCACTGGGGAACGTGATCTGATACACTAAGTAATCGAGAATCAACTCGTTTTTTTCCAGTGGAAGTTTGAGTAATTATTCATGCACAGTTTACATATTGAAACTCTTTTCTACTTTTGCAATGGCCAAAAGATCGTTAAGGTGTCGATAATTGTAGCCGCCGCTCTATTTCACGTACATACATGAACAGCCATAAAAACTGAAAATGTCGATAATTATTAGCAACGAAAATCATTTACAAAGCATAATAAGTGTTTATTTTAAAGGTGCCCTTCCACCAAAAACGTTTAATACTGGCTCTTTTTGAAATACCATAGTTCACTCAGAGTTGCATATGCATGCTGCCTGTGAAAATGTAATTCTACTCCCATTCCCTGTATTAGCTTATGAAAGAAAATAGTCGGAAAAACGAGCGGATTAGAAAAAAAAAAAACATACGAAGTTATGTCACTTCGAAAATTAGTATTCATGGCCTCGCCCACCTTGGCTTGCGATCGCCCACGGAAAGAATGCGCGAGGAGAGAGACATAATTTGCCCCGAGGCGCGGCGTGGTGCACCGCATCAGTTTTGTTTCTAACGGCGGCTCCAGCCCGACTTTGTACGCTCGTAATTCGGGCAGGGGAGGTCCCAGCCTCCCCAGACTTGGCAGCCAGCGACCTCTGCCCCCTCCCGAAGGAACCAGCGCTGCCAGGGCGGACTAGCTCCGCGCCACAGGACGTAATCCACCTAACCCTAAGTCCCAGCCTCCCCAGACTTGGCAGCCAGTGACCTCTGCCCCCTCCCGAAGGAACCAGTGCTGCCAGGGCGGACTAGCTCCGCGCCACAGGACGCAATTCACCTAACCCTAAGTCCCAGCCTCCCCAGACTTGGCAGCCAGCGATCCCTGCCCTCTCCCAAACGAACCAGCGCTGCCAGGGCCCGTCAGCTCCCAGCCAGGGGATGTTATTCCCCCACACACCCCGAGGCGAGCTCCGTGCCGTGTGCCTTGATAAGAGCTGCTGCCGCAGGGAGTATTCAATTAAACCAGGGGTTCTCAACCTTTTGCAACCTGGGCCCCACCAAAGCTGGTTCATTGCAGTTGGGGGCCCCTCTTCTCGCCCCGCCCCCATCCCCCCCCAAACACACTCACCCGCAGTGACGCCACCTGACCTACAGCACCTTATATCGACCGATAGATAGATAGATAGATAGATAGATAGATAGATAGATAGATAGATAGATAGATAGCCCTGGGCTAGATTATTATTATTATTAGTAGTAGTAGTAGTAGTAGCAGCAGCAGTAGTAGCATTATCCATTCCATAGAAATACATAGGCCTATTATCATTATTAGGCTATTGTTATAATTGGCAGTAGCACCACATTTCTAATCTGCTTTCGGGCATTATTATAATTATAATTATTATTATTATTATGGCCTATTATCATTACTAAGCTGTTGGCAGTAGTACAAGACTTATGTTCTTTCAGGCATTATTATTATTATTATTAGGCCTATTATTATTATTATTATTATTATTGCTGTTGTTGGTTGTTGAT
Organism: Neoarius graeffei; assembly: GCF_027579695.1. Taxonomy (NCBI): domain Eukaryota; kingdom Metazoa; phylum Chordata; class Actinopteri; order Siluriformes; family Ariidae; genus Neoarius; species Neoarius graeffei. Next base: position 65,652,661 of record NC_083578.1, read on the forward strand.
ATTATTATTATTATTATTATTATGCTATTATTATTAATAGGCATCATTATTATTATTATTATTATTAGTGTTTTTATTAGGTATTTTATTAGGCTTATCATTAGCTGGCTATTGATATCATTGGGAATTGGGACCAGGCGTGAATTTAGGTTTTACTTTTTACTGTGCCTTTGTGATCTGCATTTGCGTTAATGCGAGACCTGAGCCTGCTTTGCCTTACAAAGATCCTCGATTCTTGGCGAAATGTTTGACAAGCACAGTCTCAAGTCATCCTCAATTTGCGCACGATTGCGATATTTCGTTTTGAGCGCAGTCATTTTTGAAAATCCTGCCTCACACAAGTAGGTCGATGCGAATGGGATGAGCAGTTTCAAGGCTACGTCACACAGTTGCGGGTACTCCTGCATCAATGCTGCCCAGAATGTCGAAAGAGGGCATGAGGTGAAGACTGCCTTAAGTCTACTGTCACTCTTCAGCTCAATAAGCTGTTCCTGCATGTCAACTGGAAGTTCGTCAGCAGTACACACAAATGGATCTCGAACCCACGCAAAAGAGCGATAATCCTCTGTGAAGTATGCCGCAAACTGTTTTCTCATTACCGACAGGTGCTCTGACGCTGCTTGAAAGACAGATGAGAAATCGTGGGAAGTGCCTGCATTACTGATAAAGTCTGCAAGGCTTGGGAACATATCACAGTTCCCCCGACTGATGCGGCCACACACACAAGATTTTATGATAGATTGATGATAGATTTTATAATAGTATTGATTTGTATGTAATAGTCCAATGTCCTGCATTTTGACATGGGTAAATGTGTTGCATCTGCTTAGCTACTATAGCCTGTTAGCCCCAGATTTTTTTTTCCCTCCATACATGAAGCCTACTCGCGACCCCCCTGGAGTACCTCCGCGCCCCACCAGGGGGGCGCGCCCCCGGTTGAGAACCACTGAATTAAACGAACGAACCCCTCCCAGTCTCTCTCACACACAAGCGTTCTGGTTGGGAAGAGAGCTCCCTTCCTCTACTCTCCCTCTCCTCTTATAGGTCGCTGTCACTGGGGGAGACACACAAACACACGTTAATTCCCGTCAGGTGCAGTGATTCTGCCACTTACCTTCCCTGACTCCGCCCTCCATTCACAGACCGCCGCTAGGCCACGCCCCCGCTTCCACATCTACATTGTTATTGGTCAAAACATCGATGTCGAGACCATAATAGCCAATCGAAACAGTTTTTACAAAGACACCCACATCCGCTTGTTCTGACCCACTGGAGGTAGCGTCACAATGCTGTTAGCCAATCAGAGGTAACACGTTTACATGTCATGAATATTAATGAGTAAGAGCTGAAATCCTGTCGTTCTCCCACCACCCGCTCCTCCAGCAAACTAGAACAGCCTGAAACGGGAGAACCACGGCATTTTTTTTCACCAAAACCGGCTCACAGGGCATTCATTCATACTAGAGACCACCGCACAATTAATGAAAAAACGATGCAAGGAGACCTTTAAACCAAGCACAAGCATTTAGCATACCAAATCTTTATCTCTCTACAACAGAGATATAGAGCGAGTTAATAATTTACCAGGGGTCTACTTTTAAACCGCGATCTTTATTGAAGTTAATAAGCTACTTGTTAGCACGCCTGTGCTAAGCTAACCGGACTCCCAGCGGTGTCCTGTGTTTTATTACTCACCTGAACAAACTCCCATGATACGTCTGTATTTTATTCAGAGCCATATATGTAACTTTAACATGCACTTTCACCTTCTACATCTACAAAAACCCATACAGGAGGATGGAGAAAAGGTCAACATCTAAAACACATGTGAGTGTTCCAAGAATTACTCCCGTGCAGAAACAAGTGACAAGCCACTACATGGTTCCTACGTCATCATACACGTTGTTGTCTGGTTGCTGAACAAAATAAGGATATTAATGCGATGTCCAAAAAACACATACTTACTCACTAAGTACTGAGAACCACAGGAATTTTGGCATACTATATAATTACAGAAATATGAGCATAATTTAAAAACATACGGCTCCAGCACAATCAGGTGTACCAATTACTGTTAGTATCGAGTATCTGTATTCTACATCATATGAGTTTGCTTGTCTATCATGAAGAGTAATAGAAAATATGTAACTGTGTTGGATCTAAAATCCCTGAAAATATTGTGGAAATCGATCAATCGAGTCCAAAGTTATGACTAATTATGTGATCCAAATTTATCATAAATTTGATATAATGATGTTGCACTTGCTATTTATTGATATTTTAAATGTAAAAAAAAATTTAAATGAATTGCAAATATTAGTAAACTTCGTGGTTGGCACAGTGGTGTAGTGGTTAGTGCTGTCGCCTCAGCAAGAAGGTCCGGGTTCGAGCCCTGTGGCCGGCGAGGGCCTTTCTGTGTGGAGTTTGCATGTTCTCCCCGTGTCCGCGTGGGTTTCCTCCGGGTGCTCCGGTTTCCCCCACAGTCCAAAGACATGCAGGTTAGGTTAACTGGTGACTCTAAATTGACTGTAGGTGTGAATGGTTGTCTGTGTCTATGTGTCAGCCCTGTGATGACCTGGTGACTTGTCCAGGGTGTACCCCGCCTTTCAGCTGGGATAGACTCCAGCTTGCCTGTGACCCTGTAGAACAGGATAAAGTGGCTACAGATAATAAGATGAGTAAAATTCATGTTGTTTTTTCTTTTATCACTTATTTTTTTCATGTTCATTGAGTAAATGTGTCTCATCTCATTATCTCTAGCCGCTTTATCCTTCTACAGGGTCGCAGGCAAGCTGGAGCCTATCCCAGCTGACTACGGGTGAGAGGTGGGGTACACCCTGGACAAGTCGCCAGGTGTGTCACATAGTACAGGTATTATATAAAAAATTTTTTTAAATGAAATCATGTGTCAAGCGTCATTTTGCATGATTATATATTTTCTGGCAAAAACTACTCTTTCTAAAAGACTAAAGTGTAAGATGTATCATCAAAATGCAATTTATAAGCAAGCATATGATGTCTCTGTTGTGTGTGAATCAGTAATTATCTGATTGTTTACAAAGACTAGTTTTAATTTTAGAAATACTAATTCTTGTCACCTGATCCTGAACCCATATAATTTTGCCTAAAAAATCTGTAGTGTCCATAGGCCTGGTACTAAATCATAGAACAGATGCCATGTTTTTTTTTTTTTTTTTAAAGATATTTTTTTGGGCTTTTTGCACCTTTATTGGATAGGACAGTGCAGAGACAGGAAATGAGTGGGAGAGAGAGAGACGGGAAGGGATCGGGAAACGACCTCGGGCCGGAACCGAACCCAGGTCGCCCGCATTCATGGTACGGCGCCTTAACCACCTGAGCCACGACGCCCCCACAGATGCCATGTTTGATAATTATTGGTATGTTGCTATTTGTTGTTGGATACTTTTATCAAACATAAGCACTCAACATAAATTGGATTAATACATACAGTGATAAAACTTGAATACTTGTTTGTAGTGTCCGTAGGCCCCTTGTAGTGTCCGTAGGCCCCAAGCATTCTTGTTCCTATTATTCAGTGATTTACCCATATTTCTCCCATAAAAGTCACCAATTTGGTTACAAATAAGTAAAACGATTTTATATATGAGCAAATGATTATACAATGAAAGGACAGTAATGGTATGAGTGTCAATTTAATGAAAATTATTTAGCATGAGAGCAAACAAAGAATAACTTTTAACTTTTTGAGTCATATGATTAGCACTGTAGGGCTGCCTGTTTTTAGGCTACAATGCTAGTTGTCAAATCTCACATCAGTCAATATACATTTTTTTTTGTTATAAAATCAGTAAAAATAATGTAGGCTACTTGTAGTGTCAGTAGGTCCAAAGCTTCACTGATCTTGTTCCCATTATTTAATATCAGGAGTAAACATACATTCTGTATTTACAATGGCAGTTGCCTTATCTCACATCCACCTACATAAAGATATGTAAATAAGTTATTTTTTTAATCACTAAATAATTCCTGTATGAATGATGTATTTTGTGCACATATGGGGTATTATTATGTACAGAACTACAGCACTTCCTACAAGTCATGCCTTTACCTTTCAGCTTAATCCAGAAATGTGTAATTTAAAAAATGAATTTTAATTTAAATACTGAGTAATTTACTTAATACTAAACCATAGGCTGGGATTGGGCAAAAACACATTTTAAAATAATATTAATAAGGGAAGTAAGGAAATCAGCAAGCAAAACAATATATTCATCATAATACATGTACATTACAAAATAATTCTATGTTTATGTAATGAATAGGAATTTTTCACTTTGATTAGCTTTGGTCAGCAAAGAGTCATGTGCTGGTAAATAAAGGGTTAAAAATACAACATTTCTGTTAGATAGTTACATAGTCGTCTGTCTGTCTGTCTGGCTGGCTGGCTGGCTAGACTCAGGAGAGGACAAAATCAGTTTTACTCAAGATTTTTATGTAAGTCTTTCTTGAGAATGGAAGGTGGATGCCAAGAGGAGAAGACTTCTGAACAGATATTTCATTTTAAATTTTAATTTAAATCAATAACTATAAACAGGTATATACTGATTCAAATGGTATATACTGTCCCATACATTACCTATAATTTATTTAATTTGTATTGAAATAAATATTTTTCATTAATAGCCTAAACAGAGTATTTTTGTTTACATTACTATATTTTGATATCTTTTAAGGGAAAAATTAATGGTCCTAAGGCCAAACAAAAATAAATGTTTGTTTCTGATTTTTCTTCCAAACAAATTTGGGTAGAGCCCAAATTTGGGTAGCCTGGCTTGTGGCCTGGGCTAACTTTGACCATAGTTGATATGTATCTGAATCTTTGTAACATTGGTGAATAAAAAAATACATCTGCATACATTAGTTGTGAGTATTTGATTTAGACTGTAGTGTCCATAGGTACCTTAATAGAAATTGCTATTTTAGGCAAATAAATGACATAATAGTGAATTTAATACTACTTTTGTACTTGAAAAATATAAACAGTTAAGGGTTTATATGAAACAAGATCAAAAGGGAGGATACCATTCAGATTCCAGAATCTGTTAGTAGATAAAGCAATTTGAGTTTAGAAATTTCATTACGTTAGACCTAAGAAATACATAATGACATTTTGATATGGATTTATAAGCATTTATTTCACATGTTCTGTTTTAAAGTTTATGAATAAAGGTTATTTTACACTAAATATTGTATATAATCATTGGCATTTATTGATAAATAAAACTTCATTATGAGTAATATAGTGTCCGTAGGCCCTCAATACATGGCTCCATATATCTGGGGGTTTTTTAAATGTAGGTCCGAATAAGAAAAAAAAAACTTTCAGTACCACATTCCCAATATATTTGGCAGCAAAAATAATCACTTTACTCCTTGAAACTGCTTAATCAAATTTTGACCATTTTTGCAACACAATGCGTACACCTGATTGTGCTGTAGCCATTACAAGTTGAAACGTTCATTACATCTGCTTTGATATAGTGCCATACAAATATCCATCCATCCATTATCTGTAGCTGCTTTATCCTGTTCTACAGGGTCGCAGGCAAGCTGGAGCCTATCCCAGCTGACTATGGGCGAGAGGCGGGGTACACCCTGGACAAGTCGCCAGGTCATCACAGGGCTGACACATAGACACAGACAACCATTCACACTCACATTCACACCTACGGTCAATTTAGAGTCACCAGTTAACCTAACCTGCATGTCTTTGGACTGTGGGGGAAAACGGAGCACCTGGAGGAAACCCACGCGGACACGGGGAGAACATGCAAACTTTGGGCCTAAACATATATTTTTAAAACAATTAATTATTTTAAAAACATTCATATTTATATAAGAATTGAATTTCTTCTTTACAACAACTACTTTCCACACTGCATTAATTAGGCACTAACTATCTATTAACTACAACTTCTTTATAAAAACTTATTTAATGTTAAGGGAAGCCTTTTGCCCATTTTCAAGAATGGTGCCAATAATTCCAGCGCTACTGTATCTGTGGAATTTCCTTATATATCTATCTGTAAAATATTAAACAATCATTTGATCAACAAATAGTGTACTTGGTCTATTTGTTTATCAATTGTACTTTAGTGTATAATTCACATCCGAACAAAACATTCTGTATGACTGTCATTATTCACATAAAAACACACACGCTGTATCAAAGAATTTTCTCCCTTTATTCTATTTTAGTAATCGCAGTGGGAGTGTCTCAAGCATGAGACAGGTGCGAGAAGACACTGTGGCATGAAGTAAGTTACTCAGGTGCAGTGTATTTAAGATTTGTTTTACAGTGGTGCTTGAAAGTTTGTGAACCTTTCAGAATTTTCTATATTTCTGCATAAATATAACCTAAAACATCATCAGATTTTTACACAAGTCCTAAAAGTAGATAAACAGAACCCAGTTATACAAAGGAGACAAAAATATTTTACTTGGTCATTTATTTATTGAGGAAAATGATCCAATATTACATATCTGTGAGTGGCAAAAGTATGTGAACCTTTGCTTTCAGTATCTGGTGTGACCCCCTTGTGCAGCAATAACTGCAACTAAACGTTTCCGGTAACTGTTGATCAGTCCTGCACACCGGCTTGGAGGAATTTTAGCCCATTCCTCCATACAGAACAGCTTCAACTCTGGGATGTTGGTGGGTTTCCTCACATGAACTGCTCGCTTCAGGTCCTTCCACAACATTTCCATTGGATTAAGGTCAGGACTTTGACTTGGCCATTCCAAAACATTAACTTTATTCTTCTTTAACCATTCTTTGGTAGAACAACTTGTGTGCTTAGGGTCGATTTCTTGCTGCATGATCCACCTTCTCTTGAGGTTCAGTTCATGGACAGATCTCATCTCATTATCTCTAGCCGCTTTATCCTTCTACAGGGTCGCAGGCAAGCTGGAGCCTATCCCAGCTGACTATGGGCGAAAGGCGGGGTACACCCTGGACAAGTCGCCAGGTCATCACAGGGCTGACACATAGACACAGACAACCATTCACACTCACATTCACACCTACGGTCAATTTAGAGTCACCAGTTAACCTAACCTGCATGTCTTTGGACTGTGGGGGAAACCGGAGCACCCGGAGGAAACCCACGCGGACACGGGGAGAACATGCAAACTCCACACAGAAAGGCCCTCGCCGGCCCCGGGGCTCGAACCCAGGACCTTCTTGCTGTGAGGCGACAGCGCTAACCACTACACCACCGTGCCGCCTCGTGGACAGATGTCCTGACATTTTCCTTTATACACTGGTATAATTCAGAATTCATTGCTCCATCAATGATGGCAAGCCGTCCTGGCCCAGGTGCAGCAAAACAGGCCCAAACCATGATACTACCACCACCATGTTTCACAGATGGGTTTAAGGTTCTTATGCTGGAATGCAGTGTTTTCCTTTCTCCAAACATAACGCTTCTCATTTAAACCAAAAAGTTCTATTTTGGTCTCATCCGTCCACAAAACATTTTTCCAATAGCCTTCTGGTTTGTCCATGTGATCTTTAGCAAACTGGAGCCGAGCAGCAATGTTCTTTTTGGAGAGCAGTGGCTTTCTCCTTGCAACCCTACCATGCACACCATTGTTGTTCAGTGTTCTCCTGATGGTGGACTCATGAACATTAACATTAGCCAATGTGAGAGGGGCCTTCAGTTGCTTAGAAGTTACCCTGGGGTCCTTTGTGACCTCGCCGACTATTACACGCTTTGCTCTTGGATTGATCTTTGTTGGTCGACCACTCCTGAGGAGGGTAACAATGGTCTTGAATTTCCTCCATTTGTACACAATCTGTCTGACTGTGGATTGGTGGAGTCCAAACTCTTTAGAGATGGTTTTGTAACCTTTTCCAGCCTGATGAGCATCAACAACGCTTTTTCTGAGGTCCTCAGAAATCTCCTTTGTTCATGCCATGATACACTTCCACAAACATGTGTTGTGAAGATCAGACTTTGATAGATCCCTGTTCTTAAAATAAAACAGGGTGCCCACTCACACCTGATTGACCATAATTTACTGATATTAAATGGCTTTTACCTTGCTTGGGTCATTCTTGCCCAATAAAGGCTGTGCCAGGGCATCCATGACCAGTGCATCTACACCAAAAGGTAGGAAACTCCAAACACCGTGTGTGAAGCAGTTACTATGCCACTGTGTGCACATAACTCTCTTTGGTGGAGGAATATTTGGATTTCTTAGAGAGAGAGAGAGAGAGAGAGAGAGAGAGAGAGAACAAATATATTCCTTTCATAAATATTCATTTTCATATTTTCATATAAACCCTTTTAAATTTTGGTATGGACATAATATAATATAAATCTACCAGTATCCTGATACTGTATGTTCAGTGATGGCACTAGCTAACTCTTTCTCTGGCATGGTCTCAATCAGGTCAGCTACATCCAAAGGACACCAACCAATTAGAACATTTCCAAACCTAGAAACCGAAACCTGATTTATAACATATTTGTATATTTTAACACCACTATTGTACACTGTTTACCATACTTTTCTTGGGGTCTCATCATAGCCAACAGTTGGAGGTGTTTCAGCTATGGAGCTTGATCAGCATGCACAGATGTAACAGAGTCATCGTCCCAAACAAAATAAATAAAGCCGACATCATTCTCCCAGAAAGCATTCTCATATTCCAGAAAGCTCTTTCCAATATTGCCAAAACCCAGTTTATCAATCGCCTGCATCTTCTCTGCTGAAAGACTTGGACTGAAGAAGGTGGCTGCTTGAGCTCTGAGGCAGCCTAATGGAAAAAAGAAAATAAATTTATTCAGTGGGAAAATAAGAGTAGTATTAATAGTAGTAAAATAATACATATTTGAAGATAATTATTTCTTGATGAGGAATTTGTTTTCTCCAAATAAATTTGTTTCAGTTAAACAATTCATTCATTCCATAAATGTAACACTTAAAGATAGACTGCCTTTCAGATTTTTCAAGTTTAGGCCATAAAAAGAATTTTCCCCGACACCCAATTAATTTTGTTTAGTGGACCGAAAGCTACTGATTTCGAATCACAGACTTCCAATTTTATTAGTTTTTTTTAATAGAACAAATAATGAATTTAGGGCCACATGGCCCTAAATTCTCCGCTGTTTTTTCCTGCTTCACCATGACCCAATTCAAAATACTATGTCATGCATCACGTGGTGGGTTTTCCTTGTTTGTGCAAGGCATTGTGGGATGCAAATTCGAAACAGGAGAGAAAAATGGAGGACGTGAGTATGCAAATGAAACGTGAAAGACTGACTACAGTAATAGAAAGCGAGAAGAAAAAATGTTATGTTGCGAAGGAAAGGAAACACAGGACCAAACTAATAAATATCGGCGGTCAGTGAGCACCTCGGTGTGATCAGCTGTTCGCTTAGCAACAGAATGATGTAACTGTCAGTGCACGGTCAAGGTAAACCTGCGCATGCGCACACGGACTTCCTCTGTCTGCTTGACTGTGCGAAGTGAGCAATTTCATGCACATTACTTGCTCAGGAAGCCCCTCAAATTAAATAACTTCCCAGCCACAGAATGGCCTGATATTTTGTGAGATATTACAGAAATAAAAATATCTCACAATGACCAAATTTCAGAGGGAACGAAATTTCACCAATTTTATGAAATCGAAAGGCTGTATAACTTTAAGGAAAGCGTATGCAGTGTCAGCTGTTTGTAACAGTAGTCAGTTATCCACTACAGAAAAGTAGAAAATTGTTCAAAAGTTATATGTAACATGATAAACCTTTTTCCTTTTTTGTCTTCTTAATATAAAGAGAGAGAGGGAAAAAGAAGCTGGTGAGGGAATGACTGCCTACAATTGCTAAAAAGTAAGGGATAACAGGAACTAACTTGTTTCACATTCCCCTTTTCCACCAAGGCAGTTTCAGAGCTGGTTTGAAGCTGGTGCCTAATCTTGAATCAGTTCTTTGCATTCCGACAGCCAAAGAATTGGCTTTCAGTCAGGCAAAACTGGTTCCAAAGTGACAACAACTTTTTTCTGGGCTAGAATCAAGAACCACTTATGTCAGAGGCTAGGTGTAGGATTATTGTGACTAACAAAACCAGCTAAACGTTGGAACCACCATTTAAAAAAAACAGAGCTAGTATAGTGTCTAGTCTGAAGAAAATGTCACTCACACACACACACACACACACACACACACACACACACACACACACACACACACACACACACAAAGAGTCGATGAAGTCCACTGTTGTGTTTGTTTTACTTGTCACTAGCAGCATAGGGCTAGTAGCACTACTGGGGTTGGCCAACAGGCATTGGCTAGTGGCACTAGTGGGGCTAATGGTACTTGCTCTAGGGCTAGTAGATGGGAAAGCAGAGACATTCAAACTCTTGCCTGTGGAAAAGCAAACCAGTTCTCAGAAAGTTTGCATGATGAACCTTCTCCAATCCAGCACTAGCACCAACCCAGAACTAGCACCTGGTTCATGTTGGTGGAAAGCGGGCAACAGATGTTTCAAAACAATACAGGTCATTACAAACTATAAAAGCATGAAATATAAAAGTGAAAACTGTAATCATTGGCAAATTGCTCACCAAGAGAGATGGTGACAATGACATGATCTGCCAAAATCTCATCTCCATCTTCACACACCACACACACAAGGTACATCTGGCCTTCTTTACCACAGAAAGAGCTATCCCACTTCACCTTGCTCACTACCTTATTCAGGAGCAAACACTCCTTAGGGACGTCCTCCACTAACTTTTCCATGATTTGAAACATAAGCCTGGGATAGAGACAATAAGTAACAAGAAGTAGTACACAAATGTAGTTGTTATTTGGTTTTTGACTGAATAAGAACTTTTGTGATCTGATCAATGAACATACAACATACCCTTCCACACTGAGATCTTCCCCCATGTTGACATAATATTGCCATGAAGCCAAAGAAACGTGATGAAGGTCTGGGGCACCAATATCAAACAGACACTGTTTCCCAACTAAGGAAAGAATGCTCTGCACTACCACCTTCTCATCATCGTCATGCATCTCAGTGAACTCCTGGGCTTTATCTGCAAAGTGTTCTCCTATGCTTTTCCCAATTTGACCTTGATATTAAATCACTTTTTGTCCAGCCTCATACACAGATCGGCTGAAAGCTTCATCGACTTTACGTCCACTGCATCTGTAAAATATGCCTTTTTTAGGTACTTGGCTAAGGAGGCCGTCCAGGGTGTACCCCGCCTTTCGCCCATAGTCAGCCGGGATAGGCTCCAGCTTGCCTGCGACCCTGTAGAAGGATAAAGCGGCTAGAGATAATGAGAATGGGATGGGCTAAGGAGGCCAGATTTTTTTAAAAGACAGTAGACTGGTTTTTTTTTTCAGAGGCACCATGGACACACTGAGTACCAGAGTCAACCCAGACATTTCCTGTGTAAAACAAAGCAACATTAAATGTAGGCTAAATGTGTTCCTCTTTGCTTCATGTGTTGAAATAAATCAAATGATGGAAAACATAAATGTAAAATCCAGATGTTAAATCCAAATTTATATTATTTCCCCTTTAACCAATTAATAGGACAGAACTCAAGCACCTGTTTTGGCTTTTGCTATTCTGCCTCCAACCTGCTGACATGCTTCTGCCAGAGTGACATCAGTGAAGCCCAGATGATTTAACTTGGTGGCTGTGCCAAGTCCAGCTGCACTGGCACTCGCTACCACTATAGGGGGCTGCAGCACCTCCTGCATTACTGAGACATCAAATACCACCACCACAACAACAACAATAATAATTAATCATCAGGTAATCTGGGGCATTTTTTGCTACTTTGATTTCTGCGACTTATTCCGATATCTGTCCAAAACATGAGATCAACACATTATACCTTTCTGTAATCCCTAAGATGTTTTCAAACCACACCAGAAGAAAAAATGTGCATATCATACACCGAGGAGACAACCCACACCAATTAGTGTTCTTTGTAAGTAAGTCAATAAATAAATAAATAAAACCTTGCCTGAATTTGATCATCTGAGGCACTTGTATTAGGCTTTAAAAACAACAACAACAACAACAACAACAACACCTAACTTACCTTTCTTTATCCATTCCAAGCTCAATATCACTATTTTTTTAAATCATTAAGAAAAAAAATTACAGAACGATGAATAAGAAAATTTATATTAGTCTTAGAAATTTCATTCATTTAAACATATATTTAAAAAATCATAATATATTTTTTCCACAAAGAAATAGCCTAAATAAAGAAAATATCAAGAAAATTACATTCTATTTTTGCCCTCTCTTTCCCTGAGACTGTGATGCCGCTGTATTCTGTAATATATTTCACTGAATTAATTATAGGTCACATTTTCAGATTTTAGCAAACTAATTACTCACATTTGTACATGATGAATAACTACAAAATACTGTGTGAGATAGATAGATAGATAGATAGATAGATAGATAGATAGATAGATAGATAGATAGATAGATAGATAGATAGATAGATAGATAGATAGATAATTCATTGGTCTACCAGCATTAAGAAGAAGAAGAAGAAACCTTTATTCATCACATGCACACTTCAAGCACAGTGAAATTCATCCTCTGCATTTAACTCACTACATTTAGCCAAGTATCAGATAGCAAGTTAATGAGCTTGGTCACTAACCAGACAATAAGTTAAATCGGACAGGAACAGACTGCAGACCATATGCTACACCTCTTTAGTTTATCATTTTATAACGATGAACTAAAGAGGTGTAGCATATGGTAAACTCTTAGCAAAGCAGAGTTATATATAGAAGATATTATAAAGTTGCATGAAGATATGAAGGTTATCTTCGAGTGGTGAATACAACCCCGATTCCAAAAAAGTTGGGACAAAGTACAAATTGTAAATAAAAACGGAATGCAATGATGTGGAAGTTTCAAAATTCCATATTTTATTCAGAATAGAACATAGATGACATATCAAATGTTTAAACTGAGAAAATGTATCATTTAAAGAGAAAAATTAGGTGATTTTAAATTTCATGACAACAACACATCTCAAAAAAGTGGGGACAAGGCCATGCTTACCACTGTGAGACATCCCCTTTTCTCTTTACAACAGTCTGTAAACGTCTGGGGACTGAGGAGACAAGTTGCTCAAGTTTAGGGATAGGAATGTTAACCCATTCTTGTCTAATGTAGGATTCTAGTTGCTCAACTGCCTTAGGTCTTTTTTGTCATATCTTCCGTTTTATGATGCGCCAAATGTTTTCTATGGGTGAAAGATCTGGACTGCAGGCTGGCCAGTTCAGTACCCGGACCCTTCTTCTACGCAGCCATGATGCTGTAATTGATGCAGTATGTAGTTTGGCTTTGTCATGTTGGAAAATGCAAGGTCTTCCCTGAAAGAGATGTCGTCTGGATGGGAGCATATGTTGCTCTAGAACCTGGATATACCTTTCAGCATTGATGGTGTCTTTCCAGATGTGTAAGCTGCCTATGCCGCACGCACTAATGCAACCCCATACCATCAGAGATGCAGGCTTCTGAACTGAGCGCTGATAACAACTTGGGTTGTCCTTCTCCTCTTTAGTCCGGATGACACGGCGTCCCTGATTTCCATAAAGAACTTCAAATTTTGATTCGTCTGACCACAGAACAGTTTTCCACTTAGCCACAGTCCATTTTAAATGAGCCTTGGCCCAGAGAAGACGTCTGCGCTTCTGGATCATGTTTAGATACGGCTTCTTCTTTGAACTATAGAGTTTTAGCTGGCAACGGCGGATGGCACGGTGAATTGTGTTCACAGATAATGTTCTCTGGAAATACTCCTGAGCCCATTTTGTGATTTCCAATACAGAAGCATGCCTGTATGTGATGCAGTGTCGTCTAAGGGCCCGAAGATCACGGGCACCCAGTATGGTTTTCCGGCCTTGACCCTTACGCACAGAGATTCTTCCAGATTCTCTGAATCTTTTGATGATATTATGCACTGTAGATGATGATATGTTCAAACTCTTTGCAATTTCACACTGTCGAACTCCTTTCTGATATTGCTCCACTATTTGTTGGTGCAGAATTAGGGGGATTGGTGATCCTCTTCCCATCTTTACTTCTGAGAGCTGCTGCCACTCCAAGATGCTCTTTTTATACCCAGTCATGTTAATGACCTATTGCCAATTGACCTAATGAGTTGCAGTTTGGTCCTCCAGCTGTTCCTTTTTTGTACCTTTAACTTTTCCAGCCTCTTATTGCGCCTGTCCCAACTTTTTTGAGATGTGTTGCTGTCATGAAATTTCAAATGAGCCAATATTTGGCATGAAATTTCAAAATGTCTCACTTTCGACATTTGATATGTTGTCTATGCTCTATTGTGAATACAATATCAGTTTTTGAGATTTGTAAATTATTGCATTCCGTTTTTATTTACAATTTGTACTTTGTCCCAACTTTTTTGGAATCAGGGTTGTGTATATATATATATATATATATATATATATATATATATATATATATATAATGAGTGAGCGAAACGAACAAGTGAAAATATTTTCAACATGAGAAGATAAACTTAATATCTTCACGCCACCATTATATTACTATATGGACACATCCAGAAAAAAATACACAAGTTAATCAAAAGGATTTTAATTTTGATCTGGTTCACCATTTTGACAAAGTGCGTCTGGTCAGCAGGAAAACACTGTAAGTGACATCATTGGCATGAAATGTCTGGAAATATGTCACTCAGAGCCACAATGTGTTTCGTATGAAAAATGCTAATTTTTCAACATGAGAAGATAAACCTCATATCTTCAAGTCAATGTGTGATGTTCTTTTTATTATACAGATACATTCACAAACAAAAAGTACCCAAATTTATCAAAACAATTAATCAATTTCCTCACAAATGACACGGAAGAAACCCACGTAGACATGGGGAGAACATGCAAACTCCACACAGAAAGGCCCTCTTCAGCCACTGGGCTCAAACCCAGAACCTTCTTGTTGTGAGGTGACCGTGCTAACCACTACACCACCATGCCGCTCACTTATGATGACATATTCCCGCCCACCTATTTTTCCCTTCAGTGGTCTTCAGTACTATAACAGGTGAGGGTCATGCACAGGTATATTTCATACTAGAAGCAGGGGCTCAGTAGAGAAAGAGGGAGAAATAAACACCAGCCCACCAGGAGACACACACATCTTTAACACAACTCTCTCCACCATGCCAGTATAATGAGGAATCCTGTTTATAACAAGGTGCAAACCCCATGTGATTTATGCATGATTTATTTTAGTGCTTTTGAACTGAGAGAGAACAAATCATGCTGTGGATCTTGATGTTTTTACACCACTTTTCTGTCAGAAGATTTTCTATTCAATGTTACACCAATGCCCATGGCTAAAAACTGATCCAGTTGGATGAGGTGAGACCTATTTACCTCGAATCAAATAATATAATCAAAATATATCCAATTATGGGCAGCACGGCGGTGTAGTGGTTAACACTGTCGCTTCACAGCAAGAAGGTCCTGGGTTCGAGCCCTGTGGCCGGCGAGGGCCTTTCTGTGCGGAGTATGCATGTTCTCCCCGTGTCCGCGTGGGTTTCCTCCGGGTGCTCCGGTTTCCCCCACAGTCCAAAGACATGCAGGTTAGGTTAACTGGTGGCTCTAAATTGACCGTAGGTGTGAATGTGAGTGTGAATGGTTGTCTGTATCTATGTGTCAGCCCTGTGATGACCTGGCGACTTGTCCAGGGTGTACCCCGCCTCTCGCCCATAATCAGCTGGGATAGGCTCCAGCTTGCCTGCGACCCTGTAGAACAGGATAAAGTGGCTAGAGATAATGAGATATCCAATTATTTTTCTTATCTTCACAACCCTTATGCCATTAGCATGTTGGAACTGAAACTTTTTGGCTGCAAAAGTTTACTCTTGTCCTTCAGTTATTCACTAGAGGGCGTAAAAACCCTTAATGATCACAGATGTAAGTCAAAGGTCTCTATTATGAATGTTAGAAAACTTTTCCAGTATCAAAACAATCTACCTGAAAGAGCCCAAACTTTTTCTACTGACAATCCATCCATCCATCCATTATCTTATCTCATTATCTCTAGCCGCTTTATCCTGTTCTACAGGGTCGCAGGCAAGCTGGAGCCTATCCCAGCTGACTACGGGCGAAAGGCGGGGTACACCCTGGACAAGTCGCCAGGTCATCACAGGGCTGACACATAGACACAGACAACCATTCACACTCACGGTCAATTTAGAGTCACCAGTTAACCTAACCTGCATGTCTTTGGACTGTGGGGGAAACCGGAGCACCCGGAGGAAACCCACACGGACACGGGGAGAATATGCAAACTCCGCACAGAAAGGCCCTTGTCGGCCGTTGGGCTCGAACCCAGGACCTTCTTGCTGTGAGGCGACAGTGCTAACCACTACACCACTATGCCACCCCTCTACTGACTATATGTGACTAAGTAAACTGTGTGTATATTGTTTGGGAAAGAATGCACTTTATTAATGCACTTTATTAATTTATGCATGATTTATGAAAATAAATCATGCATAAATCACATGGGGTTTGCACCTTTTTGTCAGCTACACTACTGTTCAAAAGTTTGGGGTCACCCAGACAATTTTGTGTTTTCCATGAAAAGTCACACTTTTATTTACCACCATAAGTTGTAAAATGAATAGAAAATATAGTCAAGACATTTTTCTGGCCATTTTGAGCATTTAATCGACCCCACAAATGTGATGCTCCAGAAACTCAATCTGCTCAAAGGAAGGTCAGTTTTATAGCTTCTCTAAAGAGCTCAACTGTTTTCAGCTGTGCTAACATGATTGTACAAGGGTTTTCTAATCATCCATTAGCCTTCTGAGGCAATGAGCAAACACATTGTACCATTAGAACACTGGAGTGAGAGTTGCTGGAAATGGGCCTCTATACACCTATGGAGATATTGCACCAAAAACCAGACATTTGCAGCTAGAATAGTCATTTACCACATTAGCAATGTATAGAGTGGATTTCTGATTAGTTTAAAGTGATCTTCATTGAAAAGAACAGTGCTTTTCTTTCAAAAATAAGGACATTTCAAAGTGACCCCAAACTTTTGAATGGTAGTGTATACTTACAACACAAGTAAAGAATAGGCTACATTTGCATAATATCTGCAAACTCTGAAAACAAAGTCTGAAAAGAGTCTTCTTTAATGCTTTGTGTAAAATACCTACGTAGAACCACATTTGAGCGGCACAGAGCACAGCAAGAAGGTTCTGGGTTTGAACCTCATGGCTCACAGGGGCCTTTCTGTGTGGAGTTTGCATGTTCTTATATCTGTGTAGGTTTCCTCTGGGTGCTCTGGTTTACTCCCACAGTCCAAAGACATGCAGATTAGGTCAACCTGCTACTCTAAATTGCCCAGTGATGTGAATGTGAGAATGAATTGGTGGCTTTCTGTGTTGGGCCCTCAGAAAACTGGTGACCTGTCCAGGGCGTCCCCCACCTCTCGCCAGTGTCAGCAGGGGTTAGCTCCAGCTCACCTGTGATGCCTAATGAATAAACAGTATAGAGAAGAGAACGGGCAACTATCTAAATAAATAAATACAATTATGATTAAAGGCTTTATTTTGCTTTCTGAAAATAGTGTATTATTATTTTTGAAAGTTACAGATATGTCACACAATTCATTTTCTTTTTTTTAAATTACAGGTTATCTTTATTTTCAAAATGTTAAATGTCATCTGTTCTGACCTACTTGAAGAAGAGGATAGTGGAACTGACGAACTGCAGCACAACAAACTTTCAGAATTCCTTTAACTGTAGCTGCAGCAGCTGTTAACATAATAATAATAATAATAATAATAATAATGGCAGCACGGTGGTGTAGTGATTAGCACTGTCTCCTCACAGCAAGAAGGTCCTGGGTTCGAGCCCCGTGGCCGACGAGGGCCTTTCTGTGTGGAGTTTGCATGTTCTCCCCGTGTCCGCGTGGGTTTCCTCCGGGTGCTCCGGTTTCCCCCACAGTCCAAAGACATGCAGGTTAGGTTAACTGGTGACTCTAAATTGACCGTAGGTGTGAGTGTGAATGGTTGTCTGTGTCTATGTGTCAGCCCTGTGATGACCTGGCGACTTGTCCAGGGTGTACCCCGTCTTTCGCCCGTAGTCAGCTGGGATAGGCTCCAGCTTGCCTGCGACCCTGTAGAAGGATAAAGCGGCTACAGATAATGAGATGAGATGAGAATTTTAAAATGGAGCATTTTGAGTACAGTGGGAAAAAAAAAAGATTATTTGACTCAATACTTAAAAAAATTCAGCAGCTTCTAAACACGCGTGATTTTTACTGACTGTAAAGTAGTATGTGCAGTGCAGAAGTGTAATTATTTCATGAACTCAGAGAAATATGTTGAATGAAATAATAATTTTGTGAGTTATTTCAACAGCCAGTCAAATTCAAGTTCATCCAGTTTATTTTTCATGTTTCATTGTTTTGCTTCCAAGCCGGAAATCTGAAAACTCGCACTCTATTTGCGATATGTTTTCCATACGGTCATGAAAATGGTTAAGGCGCTTGATAATACAGCAAGTGTTCACCATTCTGCTGTGTTTTTAAGTTGGTCAATATAAACACTGCTACAACACTACCATTACTACTCAGTCTCTACTGTGGCGTCCATGTCCTAAAATCCCACAATGCCTTGTGCTGCTCATTTCAGCTGATGTCATGATCCGATTCTCTATTGATGATGGATAAATGGGGAATCACATTTGTTGCTTCTAGTACCAGATGCCCTTGTGTTTCACATGCAAACACAATAAGACACAGTAAAATTAATAGTATAGCTCTTTTGGTATATTTTTGGTTGAATTTATTCAAATATAAACCTCTTTTCAATCCATTTCAGAAGGCTCAAATGTCATTTCAGTATGTATATCCTGGGCAATAGAGAAGATGCACATTTACTTTTGATGCATATTTCTCTTTTGTCATGCCTCAAGCTGACCGCCTGTGAAGCCAGATTCAAATGAATCAGTGACCTTACTTTGGCTTTAATTTGTCATCAGGATAATTTATCATTGTTCTATGGTACTGTGTGCCGTCTCAGTTTCAGTGGGTTTTGGCAGCGGGGGTTTAGAGAGGCTTGGCCATTAGGCAGGTGAGTGCATGTGATAAATGATGGCTGTAGGGGAAAAGAGACTCAGCTTGTAACACACAGATGGTGGACACAGAACAGGAAGACAAGGGGATGGGACCAGTCGTTTTGTTTTTGTCAGTTTTTGCTCTCAGTATGATTTATGAAAGCAGTCTCTGTCTATGTGAGCGACACATCCATTGAAATGAAAATTTACTGAGATTTCAGAACATTTCAGAAAAAGAAAACCACAAATAAGCTGTTCAATTTGTCATACTGAAAAATAAACCCAAATGAGTCCTTTACATATAGCTGTGAAACGATTAGGGACATCGAAAAAGTGAAATGGATATTAAAAAAAGATTAGTAATGTACCGTGGCACAGATATGTGTGAGAAGAGAAGTGTGAAGGACAGTGTTGTTTTCTCATGGTGCAGCATTTCACTAAAAGCTTGTCAGGGCAGGACTGTCCAGGGACAGACACACACACACACACACACACACACAGAGCATTAAGAAACAGATAAATCACTATGCATTCTAATTATTGTAGTTATTATTCGTGATCCTTTTCAGTTAAGCACAACACTAATGTGTAATTTTACTGCATAAAGATTTTTGTGTACTGTAATTTTACTCCATGCCTTCAGCTGCACTCATATAAGTTCCAAGTAGCTGAAGTAAAAAGCAGAAATTACAACAGGTCCCGGACAGTAAGTGGGTGCTCTTCTCTCCTACTCCAGTACACAAAAATGTGCCAGCAACAATACGACATTTGTGTTGCATCTCACTGGCTCCATTGTGAGGCTATATGCAGTCTCTCTCTCTCTCTCTCTCTCTCTCACACACACACATACACACACACACGAAGAGTGGAGACGGCTTTGCCACTCATGTCATCTGCTACAGTCAGTGCATCAATATTTGCAGCTCCAATTAGGCCATGCTGTAGAGAAAGGCCTGCTTGTGTGCTCACTTACTGTGCTCCTGTGAAGCTGTGTGTGAATGCCGGGAATCAGAAGGAATCCAGAGATGCCACACTACTCGCTCTCATCTTCTCACAAAAAGAAAGGACTTCCAGCGATGACCAGAGCATGTTAAAGTGCATATCACGGGTAAATTCAGGAGCAAGATCAATGTAATTCTCCTATTTTATATTAAACTTTGGTCAAATACCTGTAACATTCTGCATTCTCTGCAATTTTTTTACCTTGCGCAATACCAGAAAAATTCAGTTGAAATCAAGCCATTTGAGGCGAATTGGTCCACCTCGGAAAAAACTTGGCATTTGGATTTCCCGGCAAACATTGATTTTCATGACGTCACATGCGGGACGCCTCCTTCTGAATGCTACGTCAGCGCTGGTTTGTTTATGAGAAAACGACCTGGTGGTTTTCTGCAAATTTCTTCAACGTTATCACGTAATTATTAAAATGGTTAACAGATGTATCGTAGGAGGGTGTAGCAACACTAATCTTGATGGGATTAGTACTCATCGTTTCCCAAAAGACCGGACAGTGAGAGAGAAATGAGAGCGCTTGGTCTACACAGGCTGTGCACTGAAACAGTGCAAAGCTCTCGCAGCCTGCTGGCGCTTCCACAGGTGACGTCACGAATCTGGCTCCAGACTCCCTTGGGATTTTTCCAGACGTGTTTTGTTATTTTATTTTTTTCTGCTGTAGAAAGATGGCCTTGTGCAAAATTACCCTTCTGGATGAGTGTGTAAAGGGACATACTTTCATATAAAAAAACACGAAATTGGTCCAGAATATGCACTTTAATCCATACACTCTATGCCTAATGACATTTTTTTATAGTGCTGAATTTGCAAGATATTTCTAAAATGAGAATGCCAGCTCCAGCGTTTTTCAGTCCTGATTCACTAATCACACTTGCTGTGCAGAGTATCACATGTTCTCCACGTTAGTGTGATCTGAGTACTTTCTCTGGTTTCCGTCCACCTTCCAAAACCATGCTGGTAGCTGAATTGGCAAGTGTATGTGTGCGTGCGTGCATGGTGCCGTGATGGATTGGTATCCCATCCAAGGTGTATTCCCACCTCATGCCTAGTGGCCCTGCAACCCCCATGACTTTGAATATGAAACATGTATACACTAATCATATACACATCTTGCTATGTCTATGCCAGTTGTACATCACTGAATTATTATTCCCTTGACTGATTTCAAACAGTGTAGTTTCTGTGCTGTTATTATTTTACTAAGAGGTAAATCAGACAGAAGATAACATGACAGCAGAAGGCCATATCAGAAAGTAGCAACATAGCTGAGTGAGCCTTGGCTGCCTCATGGCCTAATAATATTTTAAGTGCTCATACTCCAGATCATTTAGAGAAGTGAGGGATGGTCAAAGGACATTTATTTATCTATATATTTATTATTTAGGCGGCACGGTGGTGTAGTGGTTAGCGCTGTCGCCTCACAGCAAGAAGGTCCGGGTTCAAGCCCTGTGGCCGGCGAGGGCCTTTCTGTGTGGAGTTTGCATGTTCTCCCCGTGTCCGCGTGGGTTTCCTCCGGGTGCTCCGGTTTCCCCCACAGTCCAAAGACATGCAGGTTAGGTTAACTGGTGACTCTAAATTGACCGTAGGTGTGAATGTGAGTGTGAATGGTTGTCTGTGTCTATGTGTCAGCCCTGTGATGACCTGGCGACTTGTCCAGGGTGTACCCCGCCTTTCGCCCGTAGTCAGCTGGGATAGGCTCCAGCTTGCCTGCGACCCTGTAGAACAGGATAAAGCGGCTACAGATAATGAGATGAGATATTTATTATTTAGCTATATATGAGAATAGGCATTGCTTTTTGAACTGCAGTTACTAGATAAAAATCTATTGATTTGGTTCGACAGTCACCTACACAATTGTTGGCACCCTTTAAATAAAACCGGCAAATGTTAATCTTCAGGAATTTTACAGTACCCAGGTTGCCAATAAATTACTGTAAAATCTGCAGGAATGTTTTTACAGTGCATCCATCCATCCATCCATCCATCCATCCATCCATCCATTATCTATACTGCTGATCTGTCAGGGTCACAGGGGAAGCTGGAGCGAATCCCAGTTTACTTCAGGCAAGAGGTGAGGTACACCCTGAATAAGTTACCAATCTATCACAGGGCTAATACAGAGACAAACAACTATTCACACCTATGGACAATTAACCGTTATTCCATGAAATGGAGTCGTACATGAGCTGATAACTTACGAGGTGCGTAGCACTGAGTTGGCTATAAGCCATGTACGACGAGATTGAGTGGAATAACTGTTTTATTCTATCTATATTCACTGGATTTTGAGAAACATCGCAATTTAATTTTAATTTTTTTGCAAAGTCGATAAATAAAAACTTTATACAAAATGTCCGACAAAATTATTTCCGCTGAGAATGTAAACAAACTGGTGAAATGACAGTAGCAATTTGTGAAAAATGTGATAATTATTGAAAAATTTTAAAAAAGATACAGTCTTACCATCAAATACTTTTATTCAATATTTTGTTTCTTCTTTGTATTTTTGGGGTTTTGTTTTTGAGTACAGTTTTTATTTCATCCTTGACTGGTTGAGCAACATGCCCTGCCATTTTGTTTTTCTCTACTCACAGTATATGAGCTGATAGCCTAGTAGTAGAGTAGCCAATCAGAGCACGCGATTGCTCATATCCAGTGAATGTGGATAGAATAATTTAGAATAGCCAGCTGATGTAATCTGTATGTCTTTGTGGGAGGAAACTGGAGCACCTAGAGGAAATCCACGCAGGCACAGGGAAAACAGACAAACCACACACAGAAAGACCCCACTTGGCCATAAAGGTCAAACCAAGAACCTTCTTGCTGCAAGGTGACAGTGCTAACCACTGTAGCACCGTGTTGCCAATACAGTAATAGTATAAAGTTTGAACACACCTTCTAATTCAATGACTGAATTTGGCCTGTGTCACCTCATATTTGTACCCCAGTTAATCAGGAAGTCATGGATTACAGTTTGAAAGTTCCTACTCTCTCTCTCTCTCTCTCTCTCTCTCTATATATATATATATATATATATATATATATATACACACATACAGTGCTCAGCGTAAATGAGTACACCCCCTTTGAAAAGTAAACAATATCTCAATGAACACAATTTCCAAAATGTTGACAAGACAAAGTTTAATATAACATCTGTTTAACTTATAACGTGAAAGTAAGATTAATAATATAAACTTAGATTACACATTTTTCAGTTTTACTCAAATTCGTCGTCGTCGTGGTGCGGGATGACTCAGGGGGGCTGAGCGTCCGTGGCCCGTCGCACAATATCCCTCCAGCCCTCGCTGTCTCAAATTAGGGTGGTGCAAAAATGAGCACACCTCACAACAAAAACTACTACATCTAGTACTTTGTATGGCCTCCATGATTTTTAATGACAGCACCAAGTCTTCCAGGCATGGAATGAACAAGTTGGTGAGACAGAGAGAGGGAGGGAGAGGGGGAGAGAGGGAGAGAGAAAGAGAGGGAGGGGGAGGGGGAGAGAGGGGGGACAGAGAGAGGGGGAGGGGGAGAGAGGGGGGACAGAGAGAGGGGGAGAGAGAGAGAGGGGGAGAGAGAGGGAGGGAGGGAGAGAGGGGGAGGGGGAGAGAGAGAGGGAGAGA